>NC_044068.1:19400557-19470557 GCF_902167405.1 Gadus morhua
TGACTTTACAATACTTTTATGGTTTAATGCAAAGGGTTCACTTTCACAGAGTTCGTCTTATTCATAAAATGTTCAGCGAAATGGCAATCCTGAAATGCATTATTTTTTTCATTGAAATAATTCAGTTCAGAGGATATCTATTATTTTTATATATCAAATTATTATGGCTGTGCTAAGATCATTACATGCTTTTTGCAATTCAATTCTCATCCAACTAATTTCCTGTGTAAGTTCTCATGACTCATGGTTCATGGTCAATGGTGGTTGTGGTCTCACTAATTTCTACTCTGATTCCTGCTACTATGGTATTCACAGATTCCCTGAGGATATAACGGTAATGGTCGTAATTCCTTGCTGCCATAATTTCTGTAGCAAAAATAGGTATTGAGGATTTTATTATACCCTTTTATTTCCCTTACCTTTTCCTAAATGAATATTATGCTCAGGATTCATACAACTAAATAGATACTGTAATAAGCACTAAAATCTGTACTCTTAGAGATTCACATTACATTTTTTAATTAAACGTCAAAGGTGACCCAAAGCAAATCTTACTATACACTGTTCATGACCAGTATAAAGTGTGCAGTGTCTATAAATCACTACAAAATACGGTTTTATTCTTTATGAACAGTCTAACCTGACCTCAGTTCTAATGTCCAGCGAGACACAGCGAGGCCGCTGGTGTTGTTGTTATGGTGGGTGAGCTGCTGATGGGCAGAACTTATATAGACACATTGTAAGTAGTGCAGGGTGTGTAAAGGGCCAGAGAGAGTGCTGCTCATGGCTATGTTGCACGCCTGCCTCCTCGCCTTTCTCGTGTTTGTCTTTGCGGTGTGAACAGCCTAAGCTCCTCTACTCAGCTGTCATAATTTGTTAACGAGCCTTTTCAGGGTCAAAAAAGAGAGAGAGAGGACAGGGGGGAAAAAGAAAGAAGAGAAGGCTCTTCACAAGTGACTGAAAGCAGAGGTCCGTCCAGAGGGGGGAACCCAGGGGCGACATCAGACCGATTTCAGACCGGCCCGTGATGGCATCTCTGTATATTTTAATATTAATGACCCGCGCGGCAGCAAAGCCCCCTCTCTCTCTCTCTCTCCCTCCCTCTCCCCCTCTCTCTCCCTCTCTCTAAGCCTCCAACAGGTGCCTGTGCCCCACTCCAGCCTGGAGAAACCACACGTGGGATCATTCAAGATCACCAATTTCCCCCAACCGCCGGCGCATTAAAGATCCCAATTGAAAAGGATGAGGAGGGCGGAGAGAGGGGAGGAGGAGGAGAACGCCGAGTGGAGGGAGAGTTAGGGAATCAGCCGTCGCTCCTAAATATGTTTTTTAAGTCATTTTCCCGAAGCTGAAACACGGGTCGATATATATTTTTGGCCCCTTGAGAAAGAGATTGACTTTTGTTTGGAGTTTGTGAGAAGTGGGAATCAGGGTGGGGACAATGGGACACCCCACGGTGAGGGGCTGAGAGGAGCCATCTCAAATCAGTCAGCCAGGGGACGGACTAATCCGTCCATTGTCCCTCCCCAGCCACCGGCCGCACATCAACACATTGGCCCCCCATTGTCCCCACCCTCATGCAGCGGGATTTGCTCTCCCCAACAGCCAGTTTTGTCCAAGGCAGTTCGAGCGGAAGTTTCTCACTGACAATTTGCCCCAGATAGATTTGTCAGAGCATCCAATGCACCGACTTCTGGGTTTGAGTCTGGGTTCGGGTCTGGTGGTCTGGGTCTGGGAGGTCTGGCTCTGGTGGGTCTGGGTTTTGGGGTCTGGGTCTGGGTCTGGGTCTGGGTCTGGGGGATCTAGGTCTGGGTCTGGGGGGTCTGGGTCTGGGTCTGGGTCTGGTTCTGGTTCTGGTTCTGGGTCTGGATCTGGGGGGTCTGGGGGTCTGGGTCTGGATCTGGGGGATCTGGGTCTGGGGGGTCTGGGTCTGGGTCTGGGTCAGGGTCTGGGTCTGGGTCTGGGGGGTCTGGGTCTGGGTCTGGGTCTGGGTCTGGGGGGTCTGGGTCTGGGTCTGGGTCTGGGTCTGGGTCTGGGTCTGGGTCTGGGTCTGGGTCTGGGTCTTGGTCTGGGGGGTCTTGGTCTGGGGGGTCTGGGTCTGGGTCCGGGTCTGGGTCTGGGGGGTCTGGGTCTGGGTCTGGGTCTGGGTCTTTGTTTTGGGTCCAGGGACAGTGTGTCTTCTCTCTGAGGAGCTGGGGGTCCTGAGCTGAGAGTGATGCATGGTGCTCTGTAGAGCCCCAGAGAGCATGGTGGGGGTGCATGGTGGGGTTGGTGCATGCGTTATGTTCAGTATTGTTTCCATGGACGTAACCTCACATGAGTAGCGACTGCTCATTAACAAGAGACTGTGGCCCAAGGGCTTCCTGGAACATGTTGCCTACACTTACAAATGGTTACTTGACTTTACAGTTTTTCTCAATTGTTTAAACATGCTTTCTTTTCTAAAGTTGCAATTAGGTGGTACATATAGTATAAAGACTTTTGCCATACTGTAATACAATACTGTGAATATATCATATAAATATTGCATTGACACAATCCTATCAGAATAGGATAATGCATATTTGTCTTTCCAATGAGCTCCAATGGGCTAAACTCACAATCCCAGCTTCCCAGAGACTTACTGTACGCCTAGAGTTGATGCTGCAACATTGTTCTGACAATACACCAATGTTACCTATTTTGGTAAATTACAGTACAGTAATTGCACTGATAGGTATAATGAAAAACACTACAGTAAGAAAAATGTCTTTCGGGGGATGTAATGATGAAATCAGTGCAAGTATATGTACAATTATTTTTTTTACTGTAATACAGTAAAAATGTCCAGCTGAACTGACTACATAAAAAGCCTTTCGTAGGCCAACAAAAGTAAAAATAAGAATATAAATGAGGTGAAACAGATCTACATGTAAATCAGTATGTATCCCACCTCCAATCCTGATCAGGCCAAAGGACCATATCTACAACACAGTAGAGCTCACCGAGTCCTCCTTTATGCTCCGACACATGATTGAAGTGTTTTGCCAGTTGAGTTTGTGCAGGTGAGAAGTGAGTTAGAATAATTGGTAATTAGTTGTTGCGTTTTGAAGGCCAGTGATCCAGGTGAACCAAGTGTGCTAAATGAGGAGATTTGTGCTCAGATTTTAGCAAAAATGTGAAAACAGTGGAATTGTGCTTAGAGTTTAGCAGTCTGGAGTCTTGTAGTTGATACATGAGCTTCGAGTTTTTAGAATTCTGTGCTATCGTTCCATTTTTTGTGTGTATACAATCGAGAAAAACTGTAACAACTTGAGCTCATACATATAAACAAACAATGATTACCGGGGTTCACAATATTACAAGTAGCGCTGAATATTGTCATTCTGCAACCTGACAGGTGTGAGAACTGTCCGTGGTGCTGAAGGATGTGAGGCTATGTCCTGGCCTCAGAGATCATATAAGGCCAGTCGGCCAGATCGTCGTTTAACCACCGTGCGCACTTTCATTAGGCCTATGAGTAGGCTTTCCGTCGTGGAAAAAACACATCCAACAGGGAGGCGCAGAGCTAAGCCCTGAAAGTCAAATATTTTGCTCCATCGTGTATTGGGTAACGTACCTGCTCTCCCTAGAGATTATGAGTCGGTTTTAAAGGATTGCTGGGTCTTTAGCTGCTTGAAACCTCTCTATTATGTGCGCTCTCTCCTGCTTAGTGACTTCTCCTCAAGCCGATGGCTTCACGCCTGGTTGGTTATCTGCGGCACCTCATTGGCTCCTGCAGTTTAGGGCTGGATTAGGATCCCGTCCAAGCTTTTAGTCAAATATATAGTTTATATTTGACTTATATTTATATTATATATTTGACTGCACGGTATTCAAGTCCAACCTGATTTATCCGATTCGTTACCGGTTCATTTTAACGTTATAATTGACTGGCGCTCCTTTAGTCCTTTGGATTTAGTGGCTAAGCATTAAGTAGCCTCGTTGCAGAGACACACCAAGCCCAAAAACAGATACACAATCACCCGGTCTCTTTGTTCACTATATTTCATTGACTGCTGGAGGAGAAGAGAGTCACTAATACCAAAAGTGAAAGAAGGCAACCTGGGCAACCATGATGTTGGATATATTTGTGTAAAGGCTATCACTGAATGACGAGGATTAGACCGAGTTAAGGAGATTATGTCCCACAATCGCTCACCACCCACCCTCGGTCATTCGTTCGAACACGTGCGCACGCGCGCGGGCACACACACACACACACACACACACACACACACACACACACACACACACACACACACACACACACACACACACACACACACGCGCGCGCACACGCACACACCCGCAAGCGGACACACCCCCAAACACGCACGCACACACGCACGCACACACGCACGCACACACACGCGCGCGCGCAGAAACACGATTAAATGAGCTTTGAACCATTTGCTCACTAGTTTCCAATAAAAATCCCAAAGAATGCGAGGCTTTATCAGAGCTTACTTTTTTGACATTTGTTTAAAGAAGAAATTCCTTCCTTAAACGAATCATTACAATTTGGATTTCTGTAAGCATGCTTGTAAGCTCCGCTGTTAAGACACAACAATGGCTAATTGCAATTAACTACGCCTTCCTACACCGCCCTCGTCGTCCGTTTAAATCGACACTTTCAACGTCCATATGGCCATAGTGTACCGTGGGAATGAACACAATTAAAAGCAGAATATGGATTTCTGGAGTTACCGGGCGAAAGCACAGCAAGCTGTCAAGGTCAGGATGTCAGTTAGTGTTCTGTGGGTCCAGCCCCATCCCCCACCACCCCCCTTCCCCCACAACCTCCCGCCCCAAAACCACCACCACCACCCCGACACCCCATACCCTTACCCCCGCTCCTAGAGAGAGAGGGAGAGGGATTGACAGAGTGTGAGAGAGAGAGAGAGAGAGAGAGAGAGAGAGAGAGAGAGAGAGAGAGAGAGAGAGAGAGAGAGAGAGAGAGAGAGAGAGAGAGAGAGAGAGAGAGAGAGAGAGAGAGAGAGAGAGAGAGAGAGAGACACACACACACACACACACACACACACACACACACACACACACACACACACACACACACACACACACACACACACACACACACACACACACACACACACACACACACACACACACACATTGTACCCTGGTGGACTGGAGCCCTGGTCCAGACAGACCACTGCGCTGCGACCCGGGGGGGATTCAGGAGTTCAACACGGAGAGACCCCTGGAGCTCGGTGGATTGCTGCTCTCCACAGCCTCTTATCTCGGTTATCAGCTCCCCTGTTGATCACCGCACTTACACCTCTGCAACACACCGCTGGACGCACAACAACCCCATGTACCGGGAATCAAACAAACCCTTGACTCCCACACGGGGGACAGGCTCTTCAGACCGTCCCTAATGAAACAAACCGATGTGCTTTAATGTCATTTGGGGCTTTCGTTGAAAAAAGCTCCGTGCTTGCAAAGAGCCCTCTTGGTTGGTAAAGGAAACGCACGGGGTTTGAACAAGGCGAGAACAGAGCCATACCGAGAGACAACACGGTGAAACTAGAACCACAAGCAACAAGTGTTTATCCTCCGCCTTGTGCGTTATAAGGCCCAGGCTGCAGACCCCCACTGCCCGGTGACGTCAGCCCGGCTCAGGAGTTGGGAGTAGAAAGCAGGGAAAAGCTAAGTGGATGAAGGGAGCGGGGTTCTCTACCCTCCTCCTCCTCCTCCTCCTCCTCCTCCTCCTCCTCCTCCTCCTCCTCCCCTGAGGTTTCTCCTACATATGACTGAGGTTGTGTCTCAGGGACTCGCTGTAGTAAGTCACCTCGGCTCAGGGCTTTAACAAGCTGCTTAGAATATACTTGTTTCTTTATTTCTCCTCGCATCCACAATCTGCCGCTCTGGTAGTCGAAGCGCACCGGGGGCAGCTTCAACTTTTGTGTACCAGTCGCTCCGCGCCCCCCTACCCGGACCAGAGCGCCCCCCCCCCCCCCCCCCACCCGGACAAGAGCGCGGCGCTGGTCTTCGACGTCGGTCCTGTGAACAGTTCGGTGTGCCAGCTGAAGTGAACCGTCGCTCTCTTACCCGCTCAGGACCTCCTGTGACCCTGGATCACATGTACTGAAGGAAGGGCAGAACAACATGTCTGGTTGAACCGATTCGTTCTGCTCCAGCTCAGGGACCGATGCTTTAGCCGCGGGCTCCCGGGACTCAGGGCGACTCCAGGCGGGCGGAACAACTCAAAAGACTACTCGGTGTTTCCATCACCTTGTTGTAAAACGAATAGGGTTTTCAGCATCAACATTAATCCACAAGAAGAGAATCACGATGAGCAAACCTGCAAACTCAACAAGTGGCTGTTTGGATATTTTGAATGTCAAATCTAGTAAGTGGGCGCTTTCTCTATTTCGAACAACATCACCGGTCAAACGTTTTATGCTCGCATCGTTAATAATAACTGGTAAAAAATATCTTACGGAGACTATTCTGCCATGAAATAGAATTATGCCTTATATTTTGTCATCAAATAACACTTTTCCGCTTGCATGCAGTCTTTGTTTCAATGGAAGTAGCAGTAAATCAACCGGCTCATTTAGAGAGTCATAACGCGATCAACTCAATAGAAAAAAAATCGACAAAGTATCCGCTTTAAAATGAGCAAATTACTATTATTTGGATTGATTTATCAACAAGAGGCACCTGTTACAATTCATAGTGGACTTTGCCCTCAAACGTCACTTCATAAATATTAGATACATAGCATCATACACTGATGACACCAGGATCTGGAGGGATTGAACCCCCCAGGACGGCGGGCCTAAAGGTCAGAAGGTACAGGCCTCTACGGGCCTGAGAGGACATAAGTGACTCCTATTGCTCTGTGTGCTCGGTTGTTTTTTTTGTATGCATTTTAATTAAATAGGACTGTAGAAAAACAATATCATGTGTATGTAATGCTTATAATTAGTACCTAGATTATTAAAAAAAAAATGCAACTGAGTTGCTAAGGATTTAAAACGTATGCCATTTAATGGAGTTACATATTTAATCCCTACGAGCACGTGTCAGTAAAGTAAATTCATGCAAAGTATTTGTATTTATTAGATCAAGTGCTTTTATTATGAATAGCTTTCTTTCTCGATACCTATTGGCCAGGCAAATGGTTTAATTGACAAAAGGCTAGATGGGGTCCGCATAAGTATCACAAGCTATATAATGATTGGATTTGGACCCAACAGGCCCAGTGGGCCTTGTCTTAAACAGAGCTCCGTTAAACGGCCTACGAGGAGAAAACAATATCCCCAAGCGATTAGGCCTATGCTAACAAAGTGGACCCCACAGGAGAGACTTAAATACTTACATATCTTTTTACAAAGATGTGTGGGTCATTTTACTTTCCACAAAGTTGATGTTTTTAAACTATAACTTGTCTGTTTTAAAATGCAATAGGCCGACAGACCTAAACAAATTAACCAATTAGTAACAAATTGCGTATCATTAAATATTTATTTATTTATTTGAGTTGTAGCCTTTTTGTTCTTTAAGAATATGAACTCAAATAGATCCAAACAAATCGCCTCCCTGAGAAGACATAATACAAATAACTATTATCAAGTCGCAAACTATTCTCGAATCTAACTACTGTCATGCAATTATTTATATATTTAGGCCTATATAATATATTTAACTTCTCCACACAATCTTACCAATGACTAGTGTGTCAACCTCGAAGTGAAAACAGAGGTACGCCTCGATGTGGGCTGTGTCACCAGTGCGGCTCTCTGCGGCCGGCCTCCGAATTCCCATGCTATCCTTTTTGACGGGTCACTGGTGCCTCAATGAGCAGGTGGCCAAACCTCACAGTAATTACATAGACCACTTACCCTCCCCGGTAAATAAGATTCCCTCACATGCAAACAAATATTGTCCAGTTATTTAATATTTATTTGAAAACCAAATCTTTAAAAAATCTCAATTTTGATCTACTCTGAGATCAATTGACATACACTTCATTAGAGTTGGTGAAACGAGTCGGTTGCGCATTATTCTCGGCGCCGTGTCACTCCCTAATCCTCGGGCCTATAGACCTGCGGAATAAAGCAGCTGTCGAGCTCCATTATGAAGGGGTGTTGGCAGCTTGTCGAGATTGCGGCAGTCAGAGGAGGTTCAATGGGCAAAATCATTAAGTTAACACTTTCCCTAATGTGTCCATTGTCAACCCGCGCACATTGTTTTAAAGAACCCAGATATGACGCTCCCTACCCAACTATCAACCGCGCTATGAATTCCCATGGGAGGAAGACCTGTGAAGGCGCGAGGAGCTGGCCTGTCTTGAGTGTTTGTGTGTGGTGGTCTTTGTGTGTTTGTTTGTGTGTGTGGGGTGTGGGGGGGTGGTTGGTGTGTGTAGCACAAACATACGAATTTGATAACGGTGATAAAATTGTCTTTTACCTACATTTTCGCTTTAATTCGAAATTAAGGCCTCGTCAATAAAATAACGAGCTATAGACGCTATAGGCCCTGCATGCGTAGACACGCATACAGAGCCCCTGTGACTCATTTCGACAATATATTGTCCATATAAAGGCAATGATGAACCATTCCTTGTGAAGTCCAATCAACTGCAGCGCTAACTCAGTGCGTCTCTCTCAGGTCGCATCCTGGACATCCCGTGCAAAGTGTGCGGGGACCGCAGCTCGGGGAAGCACTACGGGGTGTACGCCTGCGACGGCTGCTCGGGCTTCTTCAAGAGGAGCATCCGGAGGAACCGGACCTACGTTTGTAAATCTGGCTCTCAGGTAAACACCTGATTAGACATCTTCATACATCCCCTATCCGTATATCCGTAGGCTATATGTATGTGTATGCATATAGGCCTATATATATATATATATATATATATATATATATATATATATATATATATATATATATATATATATATATATATATTAAAATTCCGTCATTTAAGTCTTTCTTTGTTTTTTGTTACTCTCTAGCCCCCTAATTGTGTTATCCGCGGGGCATTAACTTAAAGGCTAAACACGGTCCTTCTTTAATACACCAGGTGTAATCCTATCTAATGTAATGACACTAAGGCGCTGGTTTAAGACAGCGGTGGGCGGGTTAGGCTCCTTATCCCCACGGCCGAGCGGCTCTGCAACAGCGGGGGGGAGGGGGGCGTTCGATGCCCTCGGTAATAACATGATCCTTCACCTGAGATCGGCGTCCCGGGAGGATAATGGCACGGAGCTGTTGCCTCCGTGCGGTGCGAGAATTATACTCGAAGCTCTGACACTCTGTCTGTCTGTCTCTGTCTCTCTGTCTCTCTCTCTCTCTCTCTCTCTCTCTCTCTCTCTCTCTCTCTCTCTCTCTCTCTCTCTCTCTCTCTCTCTCTCTCTCTCTCTCTCTCTCTCTCTCTCTCTCTCTCTCTCTGTATACTTCTGCATACGTCTCTCTCTCTGTATACGTCTCTCTGTCTCTAGGGAGGATGTCCGGTTGACAAGACGCACAGAAACCAATGTCGAGCGTGCCGCTTGAAAAAGTGTCTGGAAGTAAACATGAATAAAGACGGTGAGTGGGACGGTGGGTGAGTGGGGTCGTGAGGGGGGAGCGGGGGGCTTACAGCTGAACCTCACCCCCATGCAGTCATTGGTCAATGTGGCGACAGCATGTATTACACACACACACACACACACACACACACACACACACACACACACACACACACACGCACACACGCACACACGCACACACGCACACACGCACACACACACACACACACACACACACACACACACACACACACACACACACACACTGAAGGTAATCAATGCATACATTCCTTAGCCGATGTGCCGTCTTTTACTAAAGTTTCCTCGCATGCATTTTTTTAGCCGTTCAGCACGAGAGGGGCCCCCGGACCTCCACCATCCGCAAACAGGTGGCCCTATACTTCCGGGGCCATAAAGAGGTAAACGGGTCCTCGACCCATTTCACTGCCTCCTCCATGCCGGGACCGCCGTTCTTCACCACCGTCACGCAACTGGAGCCTCATAATTTGGAGATGAGCACCGTGGCCTCGACGCCGGAGCGGCAGGCCATCGTCGGGCTGGCCCAACCGACCCCGAAGGTAGAGCCCCCTCTCACCCGATCTCCTCCAGGGGGAACCAGCGGCCTGTGATGCTGACCCTGACACATAGTTTCGATTTAGACACATCATTTAGATTTTGGTTCAATAATGACGGTTATTTTAACCACTATTAAATGCCCTTTGTTTGACCTTTCAGGTGCTCTGCATTTATAAACTTATTCAATTTAACCCAATTCAATCTAAATGTTTTGTGCTCTGCAAGCGTTTTAATTTGCTTATTTGCGTTCTAAGCAGAGCCGTGCTGGGCCTTCATAAAGACGATAATGGTGACACATTATTCCATATCAACGTTTAATTGAATTTAATTAAAGAACGTTTGTTCCCCAGTACCCCCACGAGGTCAGCGGCGCGCCCCTCTACCTCTACGAGGTCGCCACGGAGTCCGTGTGCGAGTCGGCGGCGCGCCTCCTGTTCATGAGCATCAAGTGGGCCAAGAGCGTACCCGCCTTCTCCACGCTGCCGCTGTCCGACCAGGTACTGCACGCACCCCGCCGAGAGGAACCACTTCTTATATATATACCACAATGTTTTGTACAACAGTGGCAGTTGAAATTTGACAGTGGCAATTCAAATTTGGCTAAAGAAACCTTTACCTCCCTCCCGTCCAAACCTTTGATTATAAAAACCAGGTGTTGGGCACATTATCTAGAGATTACATGTTAACATTTAACTAATAATACCTTATTTCACGAACAGCTGATCCTGCTGGAGGACGCCTGGAGGGAGCTCTTCGTCCTGGGCATCGCGCAGTGGGCCATCCCCGTGGACTCCAACACGCTGCTGGCGGTGTCTGGTACGCATTTAAAGACATCACTTCACAGCATGGGTTCGGGCCTTCTCGGCTTCTTCCGAGAAATATAATCGAATTAAATATCTACTCCAACGGTGTAGGGCCACTCTCCAACCACGAATGTTTTTCCCTTTAACAGGAATGAACCCGGACAACACAGAATCTCAGCGGCTGAACAAGATCATTGCGGAGATCCAAGCCCTGCAGGAGGTCGTGACGCGGTTCCGCCAGATGCGCCTCGACGCTACCGAGTTCGCCTGTCTGAAGTGCATCGTGACTTTTAAAGCTGGTGAGTCTTCCAGTGTGTGTGCACAGGGAAATGACGTAAACAATTTCCCTTCAGGATGTGCGATATATGCATCGATGGTTATGATGAGAGTACTAAAACGATCCTCTTTGGACGACTTTAGTTCCCACTAACGGCAGCACGGAGTTAAGGAGTTTCCACAATGCCAGTGCCATCGCTGCCCTCCAAGACGAGGCGCAGCTCACGCTCAACAGCTACATCCATACCAGGTAAGACACCAGGACCACCCGTACGGTCGACAACAATCAAGTCCAGTTATTATTTTTTTAAGTGTTGTTTAGAAGTTTTTTTGAATGGTGGTTGCGCAATGAATGCATTTTGCGTTTGTATGGTCTGAGCATTTGCTCTAGAACGGGGCGTGGCCTATAGAACGGGGCGTGGCCTCTAGAACGGGGTGTGGCCTCTAGAGCGGAGCAGGGCCTCTAGAACGGAGCAGGGCCCCTAGAACGGAGCAGGGCCCCTAGAACGGAGTAGGACCTCTAGAATGGGGCATGGGCTCTAGAATGGAATCTCTAGAAGGGAGCAGGGCTTCTAGAACGGAGCAGGGCCCCAAGAACAGGGCAGGGCCCCTAGGACGGAGCAGGGCCCCTAGAACAGGGCAGGGCCTCTAGAACGGAGCAGGGCCCCTAGAACAGGGCATGGCCTCTAGGACGGAGCATGGCCCCTAGAACGGAGCAGGGCCCCTAGGACGGAGCAGGGCCCCTAGAACAGGGCAGGGCCTCTAGAACAGAGCAGGGCCTCTAGAACGGAGCAGGGGCCCTAGAACAGGGCATGGCCTCTAGGACGGAGCAGGGCCCCTAGAATGGAGCAGGGCCCCTAGAACGGAGCAGGGCCTCTAGGACGGAGCAGGGCCCCTAGAACAGGGCAGGGCCTCTAGGACGGAGCAGGGCCCCTAGAACAGGGCATGGCCTCTAGGACGGAGCAGGGCCCCTAGGACGGAGCAGGGCCCCTAGGGCGGAGCAGGGCCCCTAGGATGGAGCAGGGCCCCTAGAACGCCTTTGGCTAATTCTATAGTATAAATAATTACAGCCTGGTCTTATATATATATATATATATACCCTTTTGGAACATGAAACATGTTGATAATATTAACATGTTAATCCCATGTTGTGACGCAGGTACCCCACTCAGCCCTGCCGCTTCGGGAAGCTGCTGCTGTTGCTGCCCGCGCTGCGCTCCGTCAGCTCCTCCACCATAGAGGAGGTATTCTTCAAGAAGACCATTGGCAACGTGCCCATCACGAGGCTGCTCTCCGACATGTACAAGTCGAGCGATATATGATTTTCTTTTATCAGTTTCTTCTTCAACAATTGTCAAGCGGCAGAACAATATTGGGACATGACTGCGAGCCCGAGCAGGCGTCCGCAGGGATGGACGTTTGAGGAGCACAAATTATTTGATTGGTTGATGATGGAAAGACGATAAGAAGGTTAATATGGGTTTTCCTGAGGAGGAAAAGACTGTTAAACAGCCAGATTTGACCAAGTAGCCTGTTAAATGTTGCTCTTCTTGGGTGAAGGATAGCCTGTAACTTTCACCATACATTTGCCCTTCAGGAGAATAGGTCTTCACTACTGAGGAGAAACAAAGGCTAAATGTGGGCGTGGCCTAATGACTGGGACGAAGAAAAAAAGAAAAAGATGGTTTGACAATGAAACTTTAAATCCTTTTCGAGTGTCTGTAAGACCAATGAGCTGGTTGACCAATGCCCTTTCAATCACATATTGCTGTGTCAAATCTGAATGGAGGAAAACCAAAAACGGAGGACGCATGCATCGCCGACCGTGCAGAGGGGACGAGGCGCTCTCCCTTTGACCCAGTGCTGAAACCAAACGCGCTGCGGACCGCCGCGCAGGCCCTCATGGACACGAGAAAACTTCTAGAACGAGTAGAAAAATACCTGCATCTTTACCTTAACTACAAAATATAACATTGCATCGGAATTTATCAGTGTTTAGTGTTGTCACGAATTGTGTTGGTTATGTTCAATCCGAGGAGCCCTATTAAAATGTTTAGGTCGACTTTTTGAAGTTAGACACTAACACAGGTTATAGCCTTTATATATATATACATATATATATATAAATAAATATACATATATATGTTTATATGTTTGTATAAAAATCAGCACTTGGAAAATGTTGTGGTTTGTAATGTTTTTATTTTGTTGTAAAAACTATTTGCGAGTTGTAATGAAATACTAGAATAAAATGCACATATGTTAAGGGATTTTATACAATTTTATAATGGCCAAAAGTAATTTTAAAGCATTTAATCTTTTTTTTCTTAACCACAAAACTATTACACACAAACTGTTGTTGGCCATGATGAAAACGAGGATGTGTGGTTACTTATAGAGGATTATTTAAAGGTTGAATACAAAAGCTGCAAATGACAAATTCAGAAATTCAATACAACCAAAGGCCCAGAATTGTTTGGGTTCCGACATTTCCTGAAGACACATTACTAAGTAATCATTTTTAAATGTTTGCTGTACCCCGTTTTTATCTTGCATTTAAAAAGGAGAAGCATTTGTCCAAACTCCATTTTCTACGGAAAATTCCTAATTTTTCATTGTGTTTTACCATTCTGGTGTCTGCTGCATGGATCATGAAGAAATGCCAACGATTGTGCTTGTGCATCAGTGGATTTGACCGGTTTATTTAAAAACTTTCGAAATAAAGAAAATGGCACAGCAGTATACAAATCTCAAAATGCATATAGCCCGTAGAAATACTGCAGGTCCCACTCCCACCCCCCTCCCCCCCAACCCCCAAGTATATTACTCTTCACTCGCTAGAAAACCACTACATGAAACAAGGAAGGTGCTGGTTTAGACACTAATAGTTCAGTAACTGAGCCACGCCTGGTAATGCGTGGCTGTGGTGCGTGACCCATCAAAATAGTGTGTGTGTACTTCTGTAATAAGAGATGATGACCTTTGTGTTGTCGCCATGGAAACGAAAATTAAAACAATGAAGGACGCACCGTACTGATAAATAGATTTCAGCGGGAGAAACAACAACAACAACATCAACAACTGTTTTCTCATTTTCACCTAGCAGGCATAATTTGTCAGACATCTTTTTTTACGAACGATTGGGGTTACAAAGTGGGACAGACGAGCACAAGGTTTGGGATGTCTAAGAGTCGAACAGGGAGGAGGTGACAGAGGAGGGGTGGGGGGTTGAAATGTTTGTGGTCCAGGAGGTGTGGTCTGGGGCGAGAGCGTTTGGTTTGGGGTTGTCGTGCACGCCCGGGGCCACTTCCAGGCATGGCGTGGCTCTCCTAGGCGGGTCGGATCTTGGACGGGGTGTAGTTCTTGTCCACAGATTCATCCTGTAGAAACATGTGCAGGCAACGTTCGTTCTGGGCCAGGGGATGACCGGCCACTCTGAAACAGACACACACAAAACAAATAAACAACTGACAGCAGCGTTTCAATACAGACCCACTCGGAGTGCATCACACTAACACACCCACACTCAAATAGACACATGGCACGCACAAACACACACGGTGTACTGTAAATACAAGAAAGTTATATATAAAAAATGACTCACTACGTTCATACTCGTTCATACAAATGTTGTCATGCATTTCAAAAGAGGTTTGAACCACTTCCTCTCGGAGAACACTACATGCGTCATAAATGCTCCTGATCTCATCCTAGTTTTCAACATTGAAAATATTGATGTGCACTTCATTTACATCGATTTTGAGACGTCAATCCACTATAGATATTATGGAATGGAATTAAAAATCGCTCCTTGCTTGTATAAAAAACTGACTGTAAGGCTAACAAACCTATTGGAGACATGGAAGCTAAATCAAATGGTTTAAGAGAAAAAAAAAGTTATAAAATAAACCAATTGTTATTTCTCCCATGCACAATATCATTATTTAATACTGATAGCACTGTACGATTCTTCTCTTGCAACATATTTCTTTATTAAAATACTGTCAGTAAGCATTTGATCCTCTAGGGACATAATTGCGCCACCAAAAGCAAAAGGCAAGCAAGTGTTTACAATGTAAGTGGTCATGGACCCACTTTTTTACAAACAAAAGGTAGTGAGGATGTTTATGCATCCCAGGCAGGGGTGCAGTCACCATCGAGTGCTGCTGCTTCGGAGGACTGCATTAGATTCACACAGAAGGATTCTTGCAGACATGGATGCAGTGACGCTGTGGATGTGGCCACAATGTCCTTTGCCCTCTTGGGTTTAATGATGTCGCGTTTGTGTGTTTATTTTTATTATGCCCGTTAAAATGCTCTACATGTGAACACTACGTTAGTTAAGCCAAGGGCACGCACTTTTCAAAGCACCTTTTACCACCAGCTACCCCCCCCTCCCATTTAAGATTGCCGTTTAGAGGATGAAGAGAGGCCACCTGAGCCCCATTAGAAAATACTAATATTACATTCTCAGAACAACACTCTGATAACAGTGACCCCAGGTGACGCACACAGAGATGAACTTTAATTGGAAATATTTCAGACATGAAAGAGGCCAACCATTGACAGGGCAAAAAAAACGGACCCCGCACACACACACACACACACACACACACACACACACACACACACACACACACACACACCAAGACAAAAATTAATATATAGATGCAAAAAGGTATTATCTTTAAATAAAGCCACTCTGCACTGATCTGAACATAGCTGACAGTTTCCCCACTTCTACAAACTTGTTTTGGAGTAATAATTATATTTACCATTTCCAAAAGACCCCCCCCCCCCCCCCATCACAATGCTCTCAATCACACATTAAACTAGGCTGGCAAGCCGACTCAGTCGCTATTAAGCCTCAACAATGCTATGATCAACAGGAGTGTTTTGCCTTTACAGAAACTAAGAGTGGATGGAGAAAAAAATAATGGTAATTACCAAACACATTCTCAGCATCTTTTAAATAATTAAACAGAACAAAAAAAACACTAAAATTGCAGAACTATGGATTATAATTTTCCTTCCACTGTCTTTGCACAGCCATTATGTGAGCAGGTAACACGGCCGCATTTGCACATGAAACAAAGATGATGGCCAAGTCTGCAATCAAAGCAAATAATTACCATCCCACTGTAACTTTTATTGTTTGGCAGCAGGAAACGGGGAGGCGCTGGATCAAAAAATAAGCTGGGGTGCACACAGCATCCCTTAAGAAATAACGCGCTGCAATTTGAGCCGCAATTATCATAAATTACACATCAACAATAAAACAAATGTGGGAAAGAAAAAAATACGTTGGGTGGTGGTTCGGAAGGAGGGGGTGGGGGATGGGGGGCACACTTGTGTCCCCTTAGGTGGTTCTCGTCTTCTACAAGGTAATTACGAAGGAGAATTAAGGAGGAGAGTGGGTGCAAGACTTGGCCTCGTTCCACAGGGTTCAGTTAGTTAACATCGCAAAAAGTAAAACAAAAAAACGGAAAGTTGAGCATCTAACCGACAGACAAAAGGCGTCGTCTTCAGGAGGTAAAATCTGGGGTGGTATTATAATTATAGGTATATAATGATCTCTTTTGGATCCTGTCCCATTTAACTTGCTTTAACTTACTTTACTTTTTCCGATGTTCAAGGGATAGACAAACTGGACAGAAGTAAAAAGTCAAAGATCCAAGGAGGTGGAAGCCATAGATGCATATAAATTGACACACATAAAAACATTTACAGACACAGGAAAGAGTAACAAATCCTTGAACGAAACGCCTGTTGAAAAAGATCACCAATCATCAACCATTAATCGTGTCTAGAGATTCTTTTATCAATTATTTTCATTCTATTTTACCTCCTTGGCCCAACAGAGGTGTCATCACAGTAATGATGGTTCTGATTTGATACCATGGAGTAGACCAGTATTCACTAGTGAAGGCCGGTTCCACACCACAACAGTGTCTCACATCATTGAAAATGTTACTACCTACGTGAAAACAAGGTCTACTTTGGTGATAGTGTGTTCAAACTACAACGTTTACATTTATTTCCCATCCTGATGTCCTTCTGCTTTTTTAATATATTTTATATATCAAAATTCATACTTATTTTTTTGGACCCTAAACCCGGGAGAAAGAGGCAAATTGACAGGGGTAGCAGAGGGAGACCTTACTTGTTGAGGAATTGCTCCAGACCCTGTCTCCTCTCCTCGATGAAAGAGTCATCAAATATCCCGTCGTCCCCCCGGAACGGCAGCTGTCGGGCCAGGGCCTTCCCCGGCAGCGGGGGCACCACCACCTGAGGCCAGGGGACGAACAAAACATCTTTAGAGGTGGAGCACCGTGGAAATACAGCTTTTCAACCAGCCCAAATTTATATATTTGATATATTTATACGAAACAACACATTACAATGAATTGTTAATGGGGGCATTGACCGCACTGCCTCTTTCTTTAATATATACATTCAGCAGTTGGACCTTATGACAATCTGTCCACTCTTGGAGACTGCGTGGAGAGGTGGGCGATGTGTTTTCACTGATACGTAGAGGTCCTTTAAATATGGCTCATTGAAATGTGGGCCCATGTGTTGAGGACCTCACAATGATAGCCAAGGGCTAAAATAAAAAACACTTGACCATTTTCTAAAATCAGGTCCTCTATTCATGAAAACTCTGATGCATAATATTGATAATTGTATCCATGGACACCGCAGATGTGGATGATATAGCTCAGCAAAGTAATATCATCCACAGCATTAGCATGGTAGGCTGCTACCCCCTCACTGAGTCCCAATAGCGAGGCTACTATACTGTTGGTACTGCTGGCTGTGGACCAGCGTGTCTGCATGCGGCGGGCGTGGCAGGGGCCTTGGGGCGCCTTGCCTTGGTGCGCTCACCTTGCTCTCCCTCTCCAGCTCTGCTCGGAGCCACTCGAAGTCACTATAACGTCGGCGCACGCGAGACTCCTTCAGCTTGAAGATGGGCAGGTTGGTCTAAGGATATGCATGCACAGGCCCACACACACACACACACACACACACACACACACACACACACACACACACACACACACACACACACACACACACACACACACACACACACACACACACACACACACACACACACACACACTAGAATATGCTGGTACAACTTTTGATTTGTATATCAATAAAAAAATGTATGTAAAGCAAAATGTATGTAATCTTGCCCCAAGTCACATTATAGAAAAAATATATTCTGGACAAGCAAGAACCAAATCTGTAAATTGAAAGCGGTCTGCATTACAGACTTTCTCTGTGGTCCATTACGATTGCGCTAACTTCAGACTCAAGAGTTGTTTGTTCCATTTGCTGTGATTTCTTATTTTTTCCTCCGTCGCTCCAATGAAATATTCTTCAGAGAGAAAAGAGAGAATTCCATCCACTTCAGAAACCCATTTGCTTAGCGCTCCTTCTAGCCACCAATGTCACCCATCATTAAAACATAACCAAAAGAAGAATGGTGCTGTAGGCAGGCATCGGTGGGCATTTTGTGCTAGTTCGAGGCAGTGGAGCGAGGGAAATGTTTACTTTTGTAGTTGGTTTGGGCTTAGCCTTGTGTTACCAACTGACTTTCTGGGTAAAAGAGAAGAGCAGGGGGGGGGGGGGGGGGGGGGGGACGACGACAACAAAGCGCCATACAGACAGAACCAAATTGAAAAGGAAAAAAATTGAAATAGGCCTCTGGTTGAAAAAAGTTCTGCAATTTGCTCACCAAGGTCTAATACACTTAAGACTTTTGTGTGCGTGTGTGTACATCCATGACCAAGGGCGGAAGTGTGTGTGTGTGTGTGTGTGTGTGTGTGTGTGTGTGTGTGTGTGTGTGTGTGTGTGTGTGTGTGTGTGTGTGTGTGTGTGTGTGTGTGTGTGTGTGTGTGTGTGTGTGTGTGTGTGTGTGTGTGCCTCTTCACTGGTCCTGGCGGCAGCCAGCCATCCAGCACAACAATGTGCAGATGAGGAGACAGAGCGCATAAGAGAGACGGATAAAGAGAGCGGTGAGGTGGATGGGTGGGGGGGAGGGGGGTTATCGGCCGCCTACAATCACCGAAGGTCAGAATTCATGAGAGGAAGGACGGGACCAACGCAATTGAGCGCGTGGGCAATGGCATACATGCTTGCAGGGTTGGGGGGGTGCGATCGATCGCCACCGCCGCCCCCACCCCCTGTGCGGTTGACTGGGTGTGGTAAAATTTAAGGGGGAAAAGATTAAGTTAACCAATGGGCTGAGTAAATAGATAAAGGGGAGAACAAAACAAATAAACAGTGAAAGAGGGGGGGAGGGGGGCGGAGGGGCCGGGAGATCCATCTGGTCCGGGGCAGAGAACTCATTTGAGGTGGAGTACGGAGGAAGGAGGCAGAAGTGGTCGTCTCTGCCTTCCTCGGCCATCCACTGCTCTTCATTTTCGATAATAAGTCAGGTTTTCCTTTTGCCCTTGAGACTCCTCGAAACACATATCTCCCCCCCCCCCCCCCCCCCATGGCGTCAACCCCTTGTGTACACTGAAGGCCTTGGTGGCTTTCAAGATCCCGGTGCCATTTTGACATTGAATTTTAAGTGCTAACAAGGCAAAGATAAAAAAGAAAAAAGAAAATTGCCAATGGGTTTGGAAAAGGTGATCTTTACAGTTGGACCACTTGAAAATAATTTAACTGATATTAGGAACTCTTTCTACTGGGGTAAAAAGTGAAGAGAAAACCCTTTTTCTGCTCCTGGTATATTTGAAACCAGGTCGGCCGTAATATCTCCGGGTAGACTCTAGCACCCCCGGGTCGACTCTAGCACCCCCGGGTCGACTCTAGCACCCCCGGGTCGACTCTAGCACCCCCGGGTCGACTCTAGCACCCCCGGGCCGACTCTAGCACCCCCGGGCCGACTCTAGCACCCCCGGGTAGGGCTGGGCGATATGGGCCAAAATGAATATCTCGATATTTTTTTACTATATCTCGATACACAATATATATATCTCGATATATTTTGAATCTCCTCTAGAGCACATCATAAATGCTAGATTCAACCATGTCTGGCATACGTCAGTAATAATTCTAGTATTCCTGAAATATAAGTCTGCATGTAGATTACATGAAACAACATATTGTTTAAACTCATTAGTGCTTTCTATTGGAACAATTTAGAACTTGCACATAAGAAAAGGAAAATCACAGCAAGTTAGATTTACCAACACAGCATTTATTCAAACCGTTAATTATTTATTAACTGTTTGCATAATAATTATTATATATACACTGCCAGACGACGGATCCAATGCAATTCTTTTTCAAAACCAAATCCTCAGTTTCCATCCTTTTTTCTCTCTCTCGTTGTTCTCACTCACCGGTCGGAGGTACACACGTCCAGACTACGTCACACACGCGCGTCCATGAGAATCTCGCAGACTCGCAACGGGTGGGGGGAGTGAGTGTGTTTCTGCCATTGCATGTCTTTACCTTTTGTGGAAGAGGGAGAGACGTCGGAGGACCCAACGCAGTCTATTCATAATATTGCAATGACCACGGAAGAGGCAGTGAATGAAGTATTGATTAGACAGAGATTTATTAGATGGGCCTGCCTAATAAACCGTTGGATCACACAAGACCGGAAACCATAGCAGCGCCGGTAAACAAACCCCGAGAAGCCCAATCCCTATGAGCTCCCCACACTACGGTCATCCGGAGGCGCACAGAGCTTTTGGCCGTGATATTATACAATTATATTATATACTATTATATATAGAGGTCCGGGCGTCGCAAACGGCAACAATCACTTTCTCCTCCATGCTGCAGTTCACCCCGGACTGCACTGCACGAGTTTGATGGTTGAACGCTGATTGGCTGTTTACGTTACACATGTCACTCAGTGGCCACGCTGTTGAACGCTGATTGGCTGTCATCACGAGAAATTTAAAATACATTTCAACTCGAGTGAATTTGTCGCGCCACAAATCCTCGTGAGCGCACTCGCCTATGCACGGCGAAAGTGTGGCGTGACAAATCAAAACTTGTTGCCGGTTTTCTCTCGCGAAGAATTCGCCTGATACGCGTCTACGTTCACTTTATATGGGATTTTGTCGCCCCGTCGCGTTTTGTGTGAACGCACAACGAGTATGCCGGCGGCGGCAAAAAGAAACAGATTACGTGCCAATTTGTATTCGATGTTCGCGACAGGGGCATTTTATACATCCCCTGGAGAACATCTCACGATACATCGCATATATTCGATATATCGCCCAGCCCTACCCCCGGGTAGACTCTAGAACCCCCGGGTAGACTCTAGAACCCCCGGGTAGACTCTAGAACCCCCGGGTAGACTCTAGAACCCCCGGGTAGACTCTAGAACCCCCGGGTAGACTCTAGAACCCCCGGGTAGACTCTAGTACCACCTGTAGTACCCCCTGTAGTACCCCCAGACAGACTGTAGTACCGCCAGACAGAATGTGGAAGTTCAAATTGGCTTCTTCTGAACCACAACCTGCCCCCTTGCGTTGTTGTTTGACATCATTGACTGAACCTCATCATAAATAAGTATGAATGCCTTGATTCAAGGTCCCCCATTGGCCAGAACCAGAATACGCACTTCACCGTGCCCATTTTTGTTGCCCTAATATGTCTAAATATATAATGTGTTATCACGCAAAATTTGGTTGCGTTACCGCAACTTTTTTATAGTTTTTTTACTTTTTTATTTGCTGTAATGGCTTTCCATATGCTGAAGCCGCAATGTTGTTGTTAATATAGAGAGTTGGTCAACGACAGTAACCAAAAGCAACTGACTTGAATGCAGCAATTGCGTAGTGATACTGAAGTATCACACTTAAAAATCACACTTGAATTATGATTACGAATTACGATACTGAATTACGATTTAGAAATGCATATTTAAATATGCATGGATTAAAAGGTATTGACGTTTTTTTTTCTTTTTTTCCAGGGGCCTGTGTTTCTAAGGGCCTATCAGAGCCATCGCTGTGACTACCCAATTGTAGCCACTTCATCTATCAACCCCATGCTCTCTCTCGGCCTCTCACACACGCTCTCTCCCACGCTCTCTCTTCATTTAATTCACCACTCTTGTTTCAAGGTCTCTCCAGGTGAAACTGTCAGCCTTGCCCCCCTTCTACAACAACCCCCCCCCATGCCGGAGCACAAGTGGATTAGCTTAGCTTTACCGCCCCATTGCTCTGGTCTTAACTCCTGGGCAGCCCCCCCCCCACAACAACAGATCATAGTTACAGGTAATCTGCCACCGCTGCGACATTAATCCCATCGCGTGTGTGCAAGAAAACACCACATAATTTGTCGTACACACACACACACAGGAGAAATATTTCTAGATTTGACAGGTTGCAGGCACACTGGCAGTAGGGTAATGGGTCCACATTGTGAAGCCTTCGCGTTAAGCACACAAAGTCTGTTCCTGGGCCGCTCATCTGCAGACAAAAGGAGCCTGCAGTAGCAGAAGAATAGAGAATAAAGTCACCTGCCCTTCCGATCCGTTCTCTATATCCAACCCTGTGATTAAGAGATTGGCATTACAGCACCAGGAGGAGAACCGAAAGGACAAAATTGAAAAGTGAGAGCTCGCCTCCCCCCTCTCTTTCTCCTTCCTCCCTCTCACACCCACCCACCCAGCCACACACACACACTGTTGAGAGAGGAGAGCGGTGCGTGGGAGCTTTACAAGTCAAAGATCAGGTTTCGGCTGGCTCTGTTTTCCCTAATAGGGCTGTTCAGAGGTTAAGGGATGAGGTGTGTCGGGTTTCTGGGCTATAGGCTGATAATTGACTGCCGGCAGGCCACGCAAGCCATCCTGGGCCCTGATTCATTACTGCTCTACAGGTACACTCTGAACCCCAACACAAATACACCATCCCCGCCAAGGATGCTTTCAGGGGAGGAAAGGTGAGCAAAAGTCAATGAAGAGCAAGCGGGACATGGTGGGAAAGGTAAGAAAACTCAAGGAATGGGCAGACACAAGAGGGACGGATTAAAATAAACAAAGAAGACTCCAGAATAAAACAAGACAAATTCAATTTGAGGAGCAAACTCAATGTGAACGTAGCCATTTTACATTAGTGGTGGCGTCTGCACACGTTGGAGTCAGACCCTGGTAAAGATAAAAGGGAGAGCATGGTTGAGTCGGAGGCAGAGCCTGGTTAAGTTAAAGGGAATGCCTGGTTGAGTTGGAGGCAGAGCCAGGTTGAGGTGGAGGCAGAGCCGGGTTGAGGTGGAGGCAGAGAGGCGAAGAGAATCTGGTAAAAGAACAGTGCCTAAGACAAATTAGGAATGCACCAACTGATTGTGGATTTCTTAGCACCTAGTCAAGTCAAAAGTACTCGCAGCAAAGATTGATAGATGAGCAGAACACTGGCTTATTAGAGTACTAATCATAACAGCAACATTACGACAAGGAGAGTAGGAGAGGGGCATTAATATAAATGTTTTATGAGATTGCTGAACCATATATAAAACTTGAAGAGAAAGGAAGCATAGGTTGCGATTCGGGTCAGCATTACCACAACATTAATATGAACTAATATGAGGACACATTCAATTGTTTGCATTTGAAATTTGGACAAAGAAAGAATACAGAATGCCCTGCAAGAAGAAACATGTTCTATTGATTTGTTGAAGGGCGGTAGCGTTTTACAATAATAATCCTGCCATACCTTTCAATGAATAATGGCGTTTTTGAAAGCAAAATATATGTCAAAGTAAACCCAAAAGAAGAAAACGAATGCATCAGCTGACCTTAGACGTAGGTTTGCCACTATGTTGGTGATCACTCAATCACCCACAGGCCCCCCCTGCTCTCCCCTACCCTGGAAGAGCATGCAACGCATGGTGTGCAGGAGATAATACCATGAGGCTCATTAAAAATGGAATGAAAAGAGTCCAAAGCCTTCTAAAGTACGAGGGGTGTGTGTGTGCGTGTGTGCGTGCGCGTGTGTGAGTGGTTCAAGGCCAGCAATGCATTAGCTTTTAGCAGGATGATCAAGTTTGAGAGTGTGCATCCTTAACCTTTCCGTGGCCCCTTCTTATCCCTTCCACATTACCCCTTTTCAGAGAAGAAAAAAAAAGACGACCAGAAAAAGGTATTACAAAAGAAAAATGGCAACACAATAGCACCTCATTGCATCATATACCAAAAGGGAAAGAAACGAGGAACAAAAGATGCAAGGGCTTGTGGGCTTGTGGGCTTGTGGGCTTCCCCCCCCCCCCCCCCTCTCTCTCCCTCTCTCCCCCTCTCCCTCCCTCCCTCCCCCTCTCTCCCTCTCTCCCCCGGCCCGTCAACCTCTCCCCCTCTCTCTCTCTCTCTCTCTCTCCTTCCTCCCTCCCTCCTTCTCGCGGCTCGGCTTGCTGGCAAAAAGCTGCTTTGTTGCCATAGTATCAACTCCCACTTTTGATACTGTCATTTCAAGTACGATATGGTAGCCTTGATACAATATGCTCCCCTATTTCCATTAAAATAGTTGTCGGAGAGGATGCTGTAGACTTTGGATTACACTTGACTGTGCCTGACAAGCACCCCCTACCCACAACCCCAACCATTTTATTAATGACCAAAAGGGTTTTAGCCCCCCTCCCCACACCATCTCTCCACACACACACACACCCACCCACACCCACACACACACACACACACACACACGCAAAGGAGAAGCTATAGTATGGTAGAAAGGAGGGGTGCAAGAGTGAGAGAGCGGGCGAGCGAGAAAAAGAAAGAGAAAAAGGGAGAGAAAGAGAGGCATAAGAGGCCTTTTATGCTCCCCTATCTGTCCATAAACAAAGTACGATCCCAAAGTTCACTCTCCTGAGAGTGCTCTCTGGAAACCAGGGATGGGAACCGACTCAGGGAAGAAGGACAAACAGTATGTCTCATAAGGCCCCCCCCCCTTTACCCCTCCAAATGTTTGTCAATTTCCAAGCAAATACAGGATGCTGGACAGGGGGATACAGGGAGTAGAGGGGATGGGGGGGTCGGGGTCTACCTAGAGTGCTATAGAACTATTACGAATGACATTCAAGTAACTCTCTATTTCAAACAAGACAAACAACTGAAGAAAATAAGCATACTATATGTATGCAACTTTGTAGAAAACTGCCGACATACTGATGCAGGGCAGAATTGACAATATTCTCCTAAGGTCTTTTTTCGATAAAAAAAATACAAATAAAAATTAAGAAAACAATGACTCCACCCCACCATTGCGTTTAGATTGAAATGAAGCTCGTTTGTTCCAGCCATACCAACGTGTCAGCCATGCTTTTCAGAAATCAAGGTTATTTGATTTCAAACATCTAATGTTGTTGTGCTGCTGAGAAGTCACCATGAAATCTGTCCCACAGCCAGGGGAACCGGTTGGCATCTGTGCAATTTGCCATGGGACACTGCAAACAGCTAAGAGAGATACGCCGATCCTCAATAGACTACACCTCAGCCCTATATAACTACTTCAACTGCAGGCTTAAAGAATTCTTATTCCCGAAACATCTAGTTCAACCCAACTAAGAGAGGTTATGGATTAGAGCATCAAATCTGAAGATTTTCTTTTCTTCCTGTTGCTCTTGTGCAATGTGGCCCAGAAAAGAAAAAAAGCGATGCACCTTGCCTATATAGTCATCACAAAGACTAAAAGGTGACCGTTTCTGAGTGACTGCACACAGTTGGGAGGGCCAGGGGATAAGCAGGCGAAAGAGCGTGGCTTTCTGCCCTCCCAGGGGTGGGTGGGTGGCTGGGGAGGGAGGGCACTCCGATGGAGAGCAATAGCCCTGGCACCCCCCACACACCCCCCAGCCTGATTCATTCTTCTCCCTCCTCAATGAGGGGATTAGGAAGGCTCTCTCAGTGAGGCCATAAGGACTCTCTCAATTTGGTGATGAATCGCCGGGCTAGCGGTGAGAACATTGGAGAAGAGCTAAAGGAGAGACTGTACTGCGGCATAATTAAAAAGAAAAAAAGGGAAAGAAAAATCCAACCCATTCCAAATATTAAAAGCCGGGTAGAACCAAAACAGGCAAATACCACGACCGAGTGAGGCTGGAGCTATTTGGTGCCCCCCCCCCCATACACACATCTCACCCAGCCTCCCACAAACTAAGCATGCTCCAAGGTGGGAGTCAGAACACTTCCATCAGATTGTAGAAGAAAGGAGTAGGAGGAGGAGGAGAGGGAGGAGGAGGAGGTGGGGAGGAGGAGGAGAGGGAGCATCGATGCAGAGTTGACACCGCGTTTTGTTGAGAAGTGAGGGATGCTCCTCGTCTTCTGTACTCTTATGCAAAGCAGGGTCACCGGGGGCTACGAGCCGCACAATAATGCTGATTACACGCATATGCTAATTATTACACGCTAATCAAGTACAGTAGCCTTATCTCCCGATAATGCCCAGAGACAGCTCCCCCTTCCTTTCTGTATCTCCCTCTTACCATTTTTTCATTAAAAGGTTAAGGGAATTTGAATACATTATGGGTGCCATGGCCAAGTGAACTGAAAAATGCTTCAGGGGGCAAAGGGGTGCGGGTCGACATGAAGCTACGACTAAATGAGCCATAGTGAGGTGACCGACATGTGGCCATTAGCGCTCTTCCTGTAAACCAAACATGAAGAAATTGTATAGGCCTGCTATACAATATCATGCAGTGACATCTGTATCCCAGGTAAAGAAAGGTGATCGATTTGGTACCCTACAACAGCCAGACCAAACAAACTACAACCTACATTTCAAGCCTCGAAAGGGTTGCACGCTTGCCCCGGGGCAGGTGAACTCTGTGTGGGGCAACTTAAATGTGACATGTAGTTGCCCGTTCGGGCAAGTGATTATTTATTTTTTATTCCTACAAATAAACTTCCTCCTTTATCACGGGAGAGGAGATTTCTACAGCGCTTTGCATCGGTTTTTGGTAAAACAGGAGAATAAGAATCATAACAATAATTTGGATTCAGTCGTTTCCGTATAGCCAACTGCCACATACGGAATAGAAGAAAAAGAATAGGCACCTTCGTTTTGTTACTTCAGCCTCCGAAAAATGCTATACTCTACTATACTCTGCCAGGTATAGGGAGAAGAATGAATCAGGCTGGGGGTGTGTGGGGGGTGCCAGGGCTATTGCTGGCCAGGTATATGTGCCAGGTATATGTTACACAAATAAATAAATAAATAAAGACACTTGAAAATGAGACACCGCCAGGATATGAAAAAAAAAAGGCAAAAGTAAGTTTCCTTGGGTCCGTCATGACAGCATATAAAAGTTAGCAATTTCACTCCATTACGGGTATAGTATGTTGAGGACGGTTTCAAAAATCACAACGACATTTTGTTGCTATCAATATCTTTCCGTGGACAGCACTTAAACCTACGTTCCAGCTGCTATCTGCTTCAGGGACCATCTACAACTCACACCCCACAGACTTCACGTGGAATTGTTTCTGGAAAGAAATCGCCACAAATCAATAAAAATAAATTTTGCCATTCTGATTGCTGTAGAAGTTGCAAATGGTGGGCTTTTACTACAGGTTATTTGCTCATAATTATGCATTATAGCAAATCGGGATTCAATTAATAGGTTGAAATATTCACCAAAAAAATAAACATAAATGTTGTCATTTTGATTGCTGTAGTAGGCCCTATATGAATCTGTATTTCCCAGACCAATGTGTGGCGAAGCGCCACAGAATCAACACCGAGCGCCACAAATTGGTTCCGCTTTTTTCTTTTATTTTGCGATTTTTAAATATAAATATCGTTCCGTTCATTCATCTCCTCATAGCACTCATTCTCCCTGACATTCTCGTTCACGCACACACACAGACAAGCGCGCATTCATTCCAGAGTTGGGCGGATACACATTTCAACGCGCCTATCAAAGGAAAACCGGAAGCAGCGGGATATTTGTCACAGAGAAGACGGTCGGCGTCCGTTTTACCAAAGTTTAGTACTGTGCTCAAAAACACCTGCCCACAATTATTGTTAACTCAGAAAAGATAATGTAAGCCCTTATAAACTCAACGTTATTGATTTTGAACGTCCCGTACCCTAGGTCAGCATAGATAATGTTGGTAACGCAGCAAACGATGCGTTTATGCGGTTATAGTTGAGATAGGCTACGGTGCAAGACTGGGTACGCCCAGTCCGTTCTGCCGGCGATTTGAATTCGCTCTGCAGCAGAGTCTGGAGAGCAATACATTTCTTTCTGTTTCCGATACGCTTTTACTAGAGCCAATCACCAAGCTTTTTTCCCCCTGGGGCGCCATTGGCTGGTTTAACACAATGACGACAGGGAAGCGATTGTTGCGATTGAAGCGATCGTTGGTCTGATTGGTTGAGGACTATTATAATTTATATTATGGCATTTATATTGTCTCATATTATACTATTGACTTTCCTTTACACAAAAGTTAAATGCAGGATTCCTCGTCTACCCACCCCCCCCCTGTCTGTGAGAAAGACTGTGAATACTATATTAATTTTGAGGTCCTAGTGTTTCATCTGTTGGGCTAGCTGGTTTGACAGCTTCGCAGCCATATTTTTTATGTTTTGTATTTGAATAAATTATTATAATTCAACAAATACTTGTTGGTTTTTTACATTTTCTTAATATGCCTACCTTTTCCATTTTGGGCAAGTATGTTTTGCTATTGGCTAAGTAAAACATAACATAACTTGCCTTCGGGCAAGTGGCTTAAAAAGCTTAATGCCCAAGGCCTTAGTAATGAAGTATCTTCTTGATAAACCATTTGTAATCTGGTTAAAGAGGGCTGTTGCAATTGACTAAACTATACTCTGCTTGGAGATGAAAGCATTGATTAGGTTGAGATTGGTAAACATAATGAAATGGGCTACATTTTGGATAACCCATTTCACAACATTTATTTGCCTGTAAAAAAAGACAGTTTTTTATGTTCAATTGTAAATTGAAAGGAAAAAGACCTTTCACGGTTAAAGTCCAGCCTTTTCATTATGTTTCATGACATTTAGAATAGCCCAGACTCTGAAGCTCTCGTTTCCTCCGCATTTGAAAATGGAGCAATTTGTGGGTTTTATTTCCAAACAAAAGACTAATGATTGAATGGGTGAAGGAATGAAGAAGGAATCACTTGGCCCTGAGTTGTTAAACTTCCAACAGACAGCGTTACACATCTGAAAAGATTTGAATTACCAAGAGATAAAGATGTTCAGTTACACAATTTGATAATGCGTTTGACTGCGTTCTATACATCAGTCAGGAGCAACTGGTTTTAAAGTGTTTCACTGGATCCTGTGCTAATGTGCCAAGGTTGCAGAAGGAGAGCCTGTATTTTAAGGAAGGGGTGGTACGACGGGGACCGGGAAGGAGGGAGGGAGGGGGGTCTGCATCCTGTCTACAGTTCCTGAGAAGTTGATGACTGTGGTTTGGTCCTCTTTTGCTGACTTCTGCCTTTTGAGAGTACTTTTTCATTTTTTTATTCCGTTGGATTTCTCAGTTCATATGGATAATCAAGTCTGGAATATGACATTTAAACAAGGCTCAACAAACAAATCAAACAAAAAACTGGCTATCATTAGGTCGACAGTATTCACACCATTGTCAAGTTAAAAAAGGCTGAGGAGGTTAACAAACAAGGTTCGTCACCTGGGTGTGGCAAGTACTTATCGCTCTTAAGAGCGAAAGAAGAGATTGACTTCTTGAAGTCATTATTGTTATTATTATTTGGCCAACAACAACAGTATCTAGTGGATCATTTGAAGAAGTCCAAACTGAACACCGAGGGGTTTAAGGTGACATTAATTTTGTTTTTTTAGGTCTAAGATTTCAAGAAAAAACAGCTCTACTCTTAGTGTAAACAACCTGCCCCAGCAGAGGTGCATGCTGCTTGGCGGTTGACAGAAGTCTCTACTACCGTAGTCTCAGACAGCATGTTCTAAAGTGGTGATTTCCTAATGACAAAGAGCTAATGAGACTCTGAGAGATGTAGATACCACATTCATCGCCAACGTAATGACAGCTAAACAAGGTTAATGTTAGTGATGTCTGTGGCTACGTAGCCAATAGATTAGCATTAGCTCCATAACATCCTGCATGGTACGTTCCTGTATGTTTATATGGTCGGTATTATTATAAACAGCTGATCGCGACACATATTACAACAGCGATGTTGTGGATATCGCTTTGACGAGACTGTCAGTATTTTTTAAGCCATTTCTGTCACCTTAAAATAAACAATCGGAGGAAAAACGTTAGCATGCTAAAATGTAGCTGTCAAGTTGCTCACCTTCAGCCTGATCTCATAGGTGGTGAACCTGCCCCTGCCCACCCCCATCGTCTCAGGGTTGCTCACGTCAATCTCTAGAAAGTTACTCGGAGGTCCATACGCGTCGTTGAGGTTCTGAGGCTTGGTGAATAGCCTTCGTGTGTCAGCTATGGTGTCAGCCATTTCTCCCCCTCAGCGTTCAGCAGGACGGCCACTGACACTCCAGCGCGCGGCGGCAGCACTTCCGGTCAGCTGACACTCCGCTGACGCCGCGTGACTCCTCAATGGTTGATTTCACCGCTTTTCGTTATGTTCGCTCGAGCCTCGTTTCTGCCAGATACAGCCTCAGAGTCAGCAGGGCGTTCATGCCGAATACTAAATACCGTTAAATGCTCCCATGTCCAAACGATGTGGCATGTCATTATTTGTATTTTACAATTCATAGTAGTCTTTAAAGATAATACCTATTGCTGTTAAATATTATAATATACTATATTTAACTTGATACAGCCTTGGCATGGCGTCCATGGCAAATACTAAGACCGCATTTTACAATTAATAAATAGCCTATCTTTAAAGATAATACACGTTGCTGTGTTGCGTTTACGGTGCCTATATTGCATATTTTTGCTAAGCGGACTAAAACTGGCAAATTACACTTTGTATGTCGCATGGGCATCATAGACTATATTAGTTTTGATTGTGTTACAATTAAAGCGCATCTAAAACTTTTAATGAATACATTAAGAGTGTAACAACGTTTCTGTATATAATCAATATATTGATAAAGTTGGAACAGCTTGAATCAAGATGGCGCACTACAGTTCTCTTTTAGCGTGTTCGTATAGAACTACTATAAATGTACTCAGACACTCGGTTTTTGATCGAATTATTAACTATCATTGCATTAAGACTATTCAAGGTCATTATTCTTTTAATTCATTTGACATAATTCACGAGGCATTGTATGCTTGTTGTGTTTCATGTGTCCTTGATAATAATCTTCATACGCCTTTTTCGGACGTAACGTTATCAATGTCAGATATTGTATGGATTCATATGGCAGTTGATCCTTAATTAATAAGTATACCGTTATATTATGTTTTAGGTTGCATCCTTGATACCGGAGGCACTTCATTACAATCATCCTACTCCACCAGATCTACAACTCCGGATATACATGGCTTAAGTAAAACTGTTGCACAATATGACGACCTGACTCAACGTGGTACCCTGAGGGAGGATGGTCATCAAAGAGATGTTCTCCAACATCTGGCTCAACTGCAAGAAACCATCAAGAGCTACAGCAATGAAATATACTTGGATGTACCAACACCAAATGAAAACAATTCCACTCAATGTGAAGAAAAAGATCATGCCACCCCTGGAAAAATGAATGAAGATCCTATTTCCCTCAAAACGGTAAATGTATTGAATTTGAGAATACACTCGATTTAATAAACTTTTTAGCTCGGGCATGATCCATATTTATTTGAGATTTACATTTTTAAAACTTTTAAAAGAACAGTTAATGCTTGTTGAATGCATGTCTTTCCTTGCAACAAGTTTCTACCGAGCCATTTGTTTCCCTTGCACTTCATGGAACTGTGTGGTTGGTCTGTGAATTGACTGCGAGGAGAACCTGTAATGAATAGGTTAAATTCAACAAATGTTCTTGTACTACAAATATGGTGGTGGTCACATAACACGATGTTCTCTCTCAAAGAAAAATGGGAAGGGTCCTATATCAAGTGGCATGGTTTTTATTTGTGTTAAACATATTGCATCGATAGTTGCTGTTGTTGTTAGTTATACGTGTTTACACCTTTACAGAGGGGTTCTATAAAGGTTATTATTTTATGTTTGTGTCTGGTGCATGGATTTGCCTACATTGTTTTTCTACAGTGTGGCATCTGGACTGTGGATTCACCATAAAGCCCCATTGACACCCAAAATAGTGCGCACCTCCACGTGTGATGATCCAGCGAACTGTAGCCCAGTTGCATGGCTGATGCGCCCTCTCTGGGGCTCAGGTCAAAGGGAGCATAGGGGTCTGGGAAGTGTGTTGTTGCCGTTTGTATTTTGGAACAGTAAAGGGGGGGAGGGGGGGCTGTTGTTGTTTTTAGGTCAAGGGGAGTTGACTGTCTAGTATTCGCGGTTGGTGGGAGTTTTCTGTTGGTTGGCTGGCACAGACACACTCACAGAGCCAGGCAGTGGTTTTTTTTGGAAGGCCCCCGGGTGGACCTCCCGCTGGGCTGGTCCCCGGCTCCCACCCTCTCCCTCTCTTCCTCGCTAACTCTCGCGTTGCCGTGCAGTAATGAGGGGATCCCTATTGTCCCCGGGCATTCTTGTGCTTTTTCTGCTTTTGATTCCGAACTCTGACAAATACTTTGGTGTTGGGCTGTCATCTCTACCACCATCACCGCCCACCTCCCTCGCAAAACTCCCCCCATTACTCCCTCCCACCTCGTTCCTTAGCCTGGTTCACACACACACACGCACGCACACGCGCACGCACGCATGCGCGCGCGCGCACACGCATACGCATGGGCCAACTGGTGTTATGCAGTTCTTCTATGTTGAATCGGGTCAGACTGCTGTCCTCTTGGTGCCTGTTATCTCTATGAAAGTGCCGCCATTGTCCTCTGCTAACTGACCAAGTCTGTATGGGGGAGTACACTTGACTTAATATTGACCCAATGCGGCCCGGTTTTGCAGATGGCCGACCAGACAATGGTCCATTGTTAAAAAATTAAAAGCCTTCATGTCGGATCTGCATTGTTTACTTTCACTTTTTGTATATTATTGCGATGGCTTCTCACTGTTTGTTGTTCGCCGGTGAGGCCCAACGTCTGTAATAAACCACAAAAACCGCGACTCTGTCTAGTCATGATGGGAAAATGTTGACAATACACCAGGTTGCTGGAGTTGTCCCAGCCATGTCCTTGCGGCCTGGCATTGAACCCAATGGTCAAGTCATTCTAACCTTAACCCCCATCACCTCGGTAATGGACTGGGGAAGAGAGAGAGATTGAGGGAAGGGGTAAGGGAGAGTGAAAAAAGGGACACCATTGTTTCTCTGTTACTTTTAGAATTATTCGTCATTCTAAGATCCTAAGATATACCGTTGCATTTCAGGCAGTGTCTTCACTTTTGAGCTGCAGCATGGCCATTTAGTGTGTGTGTGTGTGTGTGTGTGTGTGTGTGTGTGTGTGTGTGTGTGTGTGCTGTCTTAAAGCCAGGGCCTGCTGTATTGTATTTTTTCTAAGCCAGGAGGCAGGCAGCACAATGACTTCCAGCAGCAGCTCAATGCGAAGGCACCGTATCACAATTAGCGGTGCGAAACAGGGTCCTGCACGGAGAAATCTACTCCATCTCGGCACAGCCTCATCCAGTCCTCCACTGTTTTGTCTGACAAATCCCCCCATTGTTCGTGCGATGATGCTTTTCTTTCGTGGGAACCCCAGGCTTGTCTTGTTGATTAGATGCCCTTTGTCTCTCCTGTCCTGCACTGGGCCGGTCTGGAGAACTGCGAGACTCTCTCTCGCTCCCTCTCTCTCTCTATCTCCCTCTCTCCTCTCTTCTCTCCCTTCGTCGTGTCTTAGTGCCTCAGCATACTTCCCCTATTAAACGCCCCAGCCCTTCTCATTTGGCAGTGTATATATCACTGCTTATATATTGCCCAGTATTGTGTCATGAGCGCTGGTTATCAGACTTGTGCAACACACACACAGAACACACACGTTACATCTTTAGGATTTCACCTTTTTCTTTCTTATCTGGTCAGTGTGTGGGATGAGTTTACTCAGCCCAGTTTCTAGTTATTTTTTCTTACCCCAATGTTCGATGTAATGTGTATATAATGTTCGTATATCTCACCTCCCCTATAAACCAGCAAGAAACTTCTCAACTAACTCCACCACCAAGGGGGCTTTACATCCATGGAGATGTTGGTAAGAAAGTATTTTGACACACACACACACACACACACACACACACACACACACACACACACACACACACACACACACACACACACACACACACACACACACACACACACACACACTCTCTAAATGAAAGATCTTATTGTAAATCAGCAGGAAATCAAAAATATGTTTTCTGTTTTGTTTTATTTTACTCTCTTCTCAGGCACTGGCAAGACTATGCTGATGGACATGTTCTACTCCCACGTAGAGAACAGCCGCAAAAAGCGAGTGCACTTCAACTCCTTCATGTTGGACATTCACAGAAGTAAGCGTTCCCTCTCTCTCGTGACTTTTCTGGAAGTCTCTGCGCTAGACAAAGCGAGGAGTATATATTTCCCAACTCTTGTTTGTCCTGACTCTCTGCGTAATTGTCCGCGTGATGCGTACGTGCGTGTGAAATTACTACTTTATTCTGTATTGTTAGGTGGGGGTGGGTGGTGGTGATGGGGGAGGGCAGGGGGAGGATTGCTTACCGATGCAGGTGTGCTTTAAGATGTGCCTGACGTTTGTGTGGCACTTAAAGGGATACATCGGTGGAAACAAAGCCTGCCAAAACGAGGGCGAGGGAAAATGTTCACCTACGACCCCATATCGCCGGTTGCTATGGATATCAGCAATGAAACCTGCCTCCTGTGTTTTGATGAGTTTCAGGTGAGTGTGTGTGTGTGTGTGTGTGTGTGTGTGTGTGTGTGTGGTTTTAGGCGTGTTTGTTTGTGTTTGTGTGTGTGTGTGTGTGTGTTTGTGTGGCGTGAGGTGTGTTAGTGTGTGAGAGTGAGTGTGCCTGTGTAAGTGTTTTTCAAGTGTGTTTGCCTGTTCTCAAGCAGGTGCATGCAAATGATCTAACTAGAATTAAACAATGCCGACAAAGATGTTTTCATGCATATTGAAATTCTTATGTGATTGAGCCCCACAATTTCTATCTTAAGCGTGGTGCGTTTGTCTTTTTGTTAGGAGAGAAAGGCACGCGTAACCCTCGACAGAACTTTCTCAGACATATGAACTCGGGTGGTTCGTTTAGTACATTTGGTCGCCTCATACTGTTATAGCGTATGGGCAATTTTTTTGTTGAATTTAGTCAAGTTTTGCAATTTAACTTGGAGATGGTAATAAGTTAAAAGTAATTCATAGTAACAGATAATAAATATTAGTAAATCATACCGAAAATCAATAAACCTTTCACTTTAGCAGCTTTTGTTATCTTTATTACATTATAGCAGTTCATGTCTTTTGAGCATATTAAAACTGTTGCAATTATTTGTGCAGTATTACTCTTTGAGTGAGAGCTTATTTCTGTCCTGTCTGTCCCATCTGAGCATGACAACCTGATGCTTGTGTGGTTCTTTGAGGCAATGACAAACAGGGATGGGGACACCTAGTGGCTGGCCTGAGCATCGCAGCTGTCTATCCGTTGCACAGAATTAGCAGTGAAAGATTAGATCCACCAGGTTCTTTACCGAGGTGTGATTGTAGCCAAACAATCATATCCTCTCCACCACTGCTCTCTGTGGATTTAGGCTGACTAACTCTGTAATGAATGATTGATGTGATGAGTGTTCCTGTGTTCGGTTTGAATATGTTCCGTGGTAGGGCGTTGTCGCTGCGGCACAGTTCAATATATATTTATTTATTTAGGATGTTAATGCAACTAGATAAAAATAAAAGAAGTCCCCTTTATTCAATGAAATAACTTGAGTTGGAAAGATTGCCATCATACCACCCAAACTATAGAAGGTAAGGGCCAACAAAACCCAAATGAAACACAGAATAAACTGTCATTAAAGGACCAGGGATGTTTATTTTTACCCTTCACCTCCGTCCATCATCTGTGCAGATGCTCACGATCTACCACAGAGTAAATAATCATTGATGCCGATGTTTTTTTTTGTCGTAATGAGGAAAAAAACACTCGTGCATAATTTTTTGTGGTGAACAGAAAATAGTTACCAGTGTTAACAGTGGCTTTCATAAATGTTTTTTTCGTCAGTGTCCGCAGGTCAAAGGTCATAGCAGGGAAGGGGAGGAAGGGTTCGGGGGGGGGGTGTGTGTGTGGAGAGGGGGCTCTGCTACGCATCTGCCAGGATCAAGAGCGGCTTCCTTTCATCCCCTTTCTTTCACGTTTTAAACTGCGCCACGACTCTGCGTCTCCCCATTGATTTTGTTTTTGTTTTGCAGTGGCGCCGCTGCTTTTCCTTTTTTTGCTCGCTCATAGACTGTTGCTGCCAGTGAATGGAAGGCACAAGAAGCTTCCATGCGTGCGTTGTTTGTGATGCATAAACAAGAGGGTTGGTGAGGAGGCCCGGTTTGGGGGGGGGGGGGGGGGGGAGCAGGGGAGGGGTCGCGGGGTCTATACCAATCAGCATCCTGCACCACTCAGCCATGCAAATAAGATGGTCTGGGTATCAGTCGCACTCCCCGGCTCCTTTAAGTGAGTGGAGCTAGAAAGCGACTGGCGGCGGCGGCGGGTCAGTTGGATCTTATCCTCTTAAATGCTAATGACATTTCTCCATTCTCTTCATTAGCGCCGTGCCATTATCAGTAATTTGTAGACCCCCCCCCATCGCACCCCCCTCCCCTCCTCTTTAGCGCACACCACTCTACACACACACACACACACACACACACACACACACACACACACACACACACACACACACACACACACACAGAAACACACACACACACACACACACACACACACACAGAAACACACACACACACACAGAAACACACACACACACACACACACACACACACACACACACACACACACACACACACACACACACACACACACACACACACACACACACACACACACACACAGACACTACTGCTAATGAATACTTTGCCATTGAGAGATCCGATATGGAAAGATGGAGTTGGGGCCGGGGAGGGGGTGTCTGAGGAGCGAGGAAGGAGGGTGACAAGGAAGCTCTCGAGCGGCCATTGTCTCCGCTGGCCGGCAGTCAGAGCGTAGCGGCTGTGCAAAATTGCTCATAGGTTGTGTACATAAAGAGGTGTAACATCAAAAGAGGCTTAATTTGGCCCCCGGCCCTGCGGACGGCCGCACCAGGAGTAATTGGATGCTCATTTAAATATTGGTGTTAGCGGGGGGGGGGATTGCAGCGTTATTTTTGTCTTTGGCGAGTGCTTTACGTTTTCTGCACCGCCCCCCCCCCCCACCCCCCCTCCGCCCTGTCCTCATTCTGTGGGCTCCCCCTCGGCTCGCTATCAATATTGCTCCTCCAAGTATGCCTGTTTCGAGGGCACATGAATAAACAAATCCAGGTTGTATGAAAGGTCATTTTTAAATGATTCTTTTGAAATTAAAAAAAAATAAAACTGGGGGGGGGGGGGGAATAGGGCTGGAGGAGGGGACATAGATCCTTGGCTTTCAGTTGATTCTCATTACACACACACACACACACACACACACACACACACACACACACACACACACACACTAATTTGACGCCCCCTGGCCACCTCTCTCCAGTGAAATCAAGGCTTTTACACACATGTTAATGCGAGTGTTTGTGAGGGCAGCAGGGCTAATATGCAGCCTGAGCACCCCCTCCAGGGGCTGAACAGCAGCATATGCTGTGGGCATGGCCCTCCGGAGAGCTCCAGCACACTCTGGGGGACTGGGGGACACGAGAGAGGTGGGGGAGAAGATCCTGGATATTGTTTTAATCCACGCACTCGCTTCAGCTCATTTACATTTACATTCAGTGCATTAAGCAGCCTTTCTTATCCAAAGCGAAGTACATTTGTCAGAAGAAGGTGAAGCAATATATTGCGGTCGGTACAGTAAGGATTGTCATAGAACCAATTGCAAAGTACTTACAATCGCTAGGTTAACCCCATATTCAACAAAGATAGCTAGGGTCAGATGCAACACAACTACTAGATCAAAGTACGACATACAATTAGTGCATACTTTAAGTGTCAGGAAATACAACATAAAATAAATAGGAGGGGTGGGAGGGGGTGGCTATGCATAGTCGGTGAACTCTGAACAGGTGAGTCTTGAGTCTTTCGTGGAAGCTGATGAACGACTCCAGTGCAAAGCAAAAAGCAATACAATCTTTTTTTAACACCAAATGGATTTGAATTGTACCTCTAAATGTTTAGACGTGTGTCATTGCTCACCACAAAAGGATTTTATGTTTTCCATTGAACTTTTTGTTCTACTTATTATGCCGCAGTCCAATCCCAGGCATGCCTCATGCCCCTCTACAATACTGTACAGAATGCTACAATACAGACGCCCTCTTCACCTCTCAGACCCCCTTTCACCTCAGGGTGAAAGAGAAGGATGAGGGTGACCACACAATGATGAGCACCTCCACAATAACAGAAAGGTCGCCAATATCATGTAAAAAGCCAACCGCTGCAGGCTGCAGTGCCGTCATAACCCCCGCACAACACTGGGGATAGGAAGACCACAGCCGGCTTGGAATTGGTTTTAATTTCATATACATGCCCAGTAGGTGCACAAGTGTCCTCCACACACACACAGCTTTATATGGCCATCTGCAACGGTACAGTATGACCCCTGTTTGGATTCACATTGGTCCAGTTTCATTATTCTTTTCTCCCTCCCTCTCATGTTACCTTGCACGCTCGTCCTCGCCCTCTGTTTATTTGATTAGCTCAGCCGTCGCTGGTCCTCCACAGACAACCGCTTCATGACTGTGTGTGTGTGTTTGTGTGTGTGTGTGTTAGTTTGTGTGTGAATAGACATCACCGGACATAAAGACTGGAATGAGCACATCTCAATGGTGCTAATCAACATGGAAAAGGATGTTAATTCTCCTTTGCAAGCTTTGACCCCAGTGCTCATACAGGCAGACATGCACACACACGCACGCACACATGGACACACGCACGCACGCACGCATACACGTACTGTGCACAGTTTCAGTGTATTAACAGATGAAAAGGATGAAAATCATTTATGTATTTTTTAACTCTTGCCTTGGTGTTTTTGTCTGTATGTTTGTTTCTTTGTCAGGTGACGGACATCGCTGATGCCATGATCCTGAAGCAGCTGTTTGAGACCCTATTCCGGAAAGGGGTGGTGGTGGTGGCCACGTCAAACAGACCCCCAAATGGTACTGCCAAGCGTGTGTGTGTGTGTGTGTGTGTGTGTGTGCCTGCATGTGCATCAATGTGTCATTCTGAGCTCTGCCATGGCATTTGTCGTCTCATGGTTAGTGTTGCGTTACTGTACAGCACTATACCAATAGGAATGCTTAGGAATGCTTATGTTGCTTACCTGAAATGATGGTTGGTGGTCTTGTTTGGCAACAGGAGTGTTGTGGATTCAATCCCCGTCTCCTCCAAGTGTTTAAGGGTCCGTGAGCTAACTGCTTCCAACAAGCTGGCTGTGGCCTTGCTTGTTGACACCACCACTGGTGTGGGTGTGTGAGAGAAGAATGTGGCAAATTGAGGTCAGATCAACCAATGTCATAGAATGTGAAAAACACAAAAAAAAAAACCAACTTCAGGTTGTGCAGAGGCAATGGCTTCATGCTTAACATATGACCTTCACAGAAAAGCAGTTTGTTTTATGTCCTGTTTGTCATGGTTGTAGGTAGGGGTGGGACAAAATATCGATACAGCGATATATCGTCTCCCTTCTTCGTGCGATAAGAGAATCGATACACTGCCGCCAAATATCCATGTAATATTTAAAATAATTAAACAATATAAATAATATTCATGAAGAGTAAGGAAGGAAATACCAGGCAAAATATTTATATTTTAATTAATAAGATAAGGTGCTCTAAACTGATTTCCCTGCTTCTCGAGGTGGCGCTCAACACATGAATGAAGGAAACTGAGGTAAATTAAGGAAAGGCCGAAATCCAGCACTTTACTTTTTACAGTAATTTTGTAATCATCGTTAGACATATATCGTGATGTATCGTTATAGGATGTCGATTATTGCATAATCGTTGTGTCGCGATATTATCGATATCGCGGGTCATGTATCATGTTTCGTATCGTGCGGTACCCTGTGATTCCCATCCCTAGTTGTAGGCCATGAATGGCGTTCAGACCGGGAGACTTGAGGGCTTCAAGTGATTGTCAGCAGCAGGGTTTTTGGGGACAGGGGTGTGTGGTTGTAATTGTGCTGTTGGTAAACTGCGGTTCACCCTATACCTTATGAAAGCTCATCCGAACCAGCAAACTGCACTTTGGTTTTGTGTTTCACTTTCCACTGCCCCTCTAACATCCTCCTGCCATGTGAGCAATCCTGCAGCCTGCATTATTCCTATTGCTGCTCCTTCTGTTGCTCTAAAATCAACTGCTCGGCTGCAATTTAAACTGCTTTCAACATGTAGAAAAAAAAAAAAAAAATGTATCCTTCATGCTGTCCTCTTGTGTGGGGTGAATCAAAGCCTGTTTTTTTTTCCTCGCATCGCAAGCACATGAGCAATCAAGTGTGTTCACAGGAGCCGATGACGCATCGGGCGTCAAACGAGAAAACGGTTGAGGGCGGTGCGACCGAGGACCGAGGCGACCGCCGGGCCTCGTCTCGCAAAGAAAACAGCCCTGGAGTGGCCTTGGAGGGTGGGCCATGTCTCTGGGGCTCAGAGCACCGCTCCTTTGACGGGGAGCTACAGTGAAGAACAAAGCAGCACACCGGGCTAACTTGATAGGGATCCTTCTTGTGTTTTAATTACATTGATAATGGAACACTAAAAGCCTCCAGAGACAACTGGACATGAAAGGAGCCTTCGTTGCCCTGTCTTTGCTGATGTGGAGGAGCGGGTATCAAAAGGCCCTAAAGTAGGTTATCTGATTCAAGGGCTTATTTTTCTTCTGCTATTTTGTGTGTGAATGGAATACATTTATTGACCGCTTTGCTTGTCACTCGGGACGGTCAAAGTGCTTTGCAATGCTAAGATTGAGTTTGTCTAAACACACACACACACACACACACACACACACACACACACACACACACACACACACACACACACACACACACACACACACACACACACACACACACACACAGGAGACACACACACACACACACACAGGAGACACACACACACACACACAGGAGACACACACCCACAGGAGACACAGGAAACACACAGAAAAGATGATGGCGGTATCAGCCATGCAAAGACAACCAACCCGTTGAGAGCGCTAAGGAGTCTGGTACCCTCGCCCAACAACACTTGAAGCTATCCGACCCTTTGCAGCCTACAGACGTGACTACCGCCTCCTGATAACGCCTCATGACATGCACTGTACCTTGTGACCGTAGCGGGGGCGGGGGGCTGCGTTACCAATGCCATGGGACTGATTGTGCATCTGAGTTACGGTTACGTAACTCAGATGATTGTATTCACAATCCATTGTAAGTATTTTCCAATAGTAACACAAGATGACATCGTTCCTATCAGTTTTTGTTGGTGTTGGTGTTCTACAGCAGCGGTCCCCAACCCCCGGTCCGCGGACCGGTACTGGTCCGTGGGTCATTTGGTACCGGTCCGCAGAGAAAGATTATTTATTTATTTTAATTTATTTATTTATTTTTATTATTATTATTATTTTTTTATTCACTTCGCAATACTGTCACTCTTTTACATGCCATAAGTCTATATGCAGTTGTTAGATGCGCAACATAACCCAACCACCCCCCCCCCCCCCCCCCCCCCCCCCCCCCCGGTCCGTGAAACTTTTCGGAGAATCATACCGGTCCTTGATGCTGAAAAGGTTGGGGACCCCTGTTCTACAGAGTTCGGAAGTCTTCGTTGCATTCCCTCTAACAGATTTGAGATATTAACTCGGACTCATACAAAGGGATGAGAAGTGGGACATGTGTATATCACTCCTCATCCCATTGTGTGAATGCTAATTCATATATCAACAATATCTATATAAGTTGGAGTCTTAAATATGGTTAAATGCAATATTTATGTATTTATTTGATCTACCGGTCTAATTACGCAAAGGTATTTAGCTGGTTTAGTCATTAACCTGTCAATTGGTTTAGACCTGGTCACTTCCTGTGTGCCTATATAAGGCTGGTGGTTCTACCATTTTGGATCAGTCGGTTGAAAGCGGTGAGCGCCCTGCTGCTAAGTAAGAATTAAACATGCTGGATTATTTTCTACCATCTGACTTATTCTCACAGTTCAACCCTCTAATTGACCATCCCTCAATAACCCAGAAAGAAAGTAAATTTTGTTGACAGCCATTGATGTCTGTTCGAGCAGTGGTACAAGAAGGAGACAGACCACAGCCACTGTCAGTTCAGCGATGATGGTTTTGATTATGAGGACGACAGAGCCATCCCTTGTCATACATCTTCAGTCTGTTGAGGTGGTCACTTAGACCAACTCAACAGACGTAGATGTATGACGAGTTAGATATAACCGCGGATCCACATATCACGCACGCAAAACAAAATCCATCACAGAGAATCAGCTTTCCAACAAACTACTTGCTTCCTTTCGTTAGCTTAAGCCCAAACATCAACAACATCCACTTGTGCACATTTGCAACTGTAAAGACCACAGGCTTTTGTGCATGTGCGTGTGTGTGAGTCACACACCTTTTCTGTATATGTTCGTGCCTGTTTGTGTGTCTGAGTCCCTATCTTTTTTATCTGTCTATCAGGGATGCTACTTCAGATGTAATTTGTTCCAGCAGAGCTAATTGAGTCCTCTATTCAGGCAGCCTCTGTGGACATTGTCCCTCCTGAAAAGGCGACAGTCCTTTCTGCCGCCACCATTGTTTGGGAATGTAATGAATTTTATGTCGCCGCCGCTGCCGGTAGAGAAATCCATTTTTCTCCCTCTGGTCCAATGCTTTTGTTCCAGCCTCCCCACCCATGTTTCAGTGCATCAATAGCCACTTTATCTGCCAATCTGTGGCTGTGTGTGTGTGTGTGTGTGTGTGTGTGTGTGTGTGTGTGTGTGTGTGTGTGTGTGTGTGTGTGTGTGTGTGTGTGTGTGTGTGTGTGTGTGTGTGTGTGTGTGTGTGTGTGTGTGTGTGTGCACGTGCGTGCATGGATGGTAGTGTGGGGTGGCGTTATTAGGAGGCTAAACAGCACCTCTAATACAAGCCCACCCCTCTCTTTCAGATCTGTACAAAAACGGACTTCAGAGGGACACCTTCCTGCCTTTCATCGGCGTGCTGGAGGTACACACAAAGTCATCCCTCCTTCACTCCCTTTATTTCCAAATGTATTCATTTGTTTATCACCCACACACACCCTGCTTCCGCACACATAAACACGCAAAAACACATACAAACGCACACTCTTTACATTGCACACCTCTGTGCCTCTGTGTTCACTTTGCTGTTCCCAGGGTTTGATGTGTTCCTGTTTTCCTGGTCGGATGCCGCACACGATGTCACAAAGCTGTCTTTGATCATACTGCATGCGGGAGAGGGAGAGAGGTAGAGAGAGCATAGGTTACACCAGTGAAAGATGGGCAGGCGAGCTGAGCAACTGAGCCAAGGCACTTGCATTTCAAAAGTGGCGTGTGTGTGTGTGTTTATCGGAGGGAGGGGGTCCTGAGGCTTGCGAAGCTGGCAAATACACTACTTTGCAATTTAATTGCATTATTGTAAGCAGGTAGGACCATTATCCTGCCCGCATCCCAGATGATCATTGATGTGTGTGGAGTGATCGCCATGATGCATAATGGAGGCTTAATTTGGGTTTGTCATGCATTTTGCAGGAGACTAGGCGAGCATTCTTGGGCTTTTATAGCTATTTAAATATCAAAACGATGAGGCGTTATCAAACTGTGGCATATTAGTCCTATTAATGAGTAATAAAAAAAAGAGCCATTTAATGCTTATTAGTAAATAATACACATACACACACACACACACACACACACACACACACACACACACACACACACACACACACACACACAGTAGTCACCCATCATGTCATCACCCTGCAACAATGATGTGATTAGTCCTAGCTATTATTGGACCTATTTTAGCTATTTACAGATTAAAAGTATGCCAGGATCATTTTAGGTCATTTGAAGTGGCAGCCTTGAAGCCTTTTCATGCAAGTAACAGTCAGTCAGGACTGTTTAGAAATGACGACATATAGCCAAAGGTGTTTGATTGCCGTTCAAGTTTCAATTAACATGGAATTGTATCTTTAGAGAAGGAGTAAATTAATAGGTTAACTTTATTAATTAGGTTTATTATCCAGTAATAGCTTCTCCTGTCTGAAATCGGTTTTCTAAAGAGGGGTCTCAGTGGGGAATCTGCCTCCAGACCCCATCGCTAGAACTGTATTCAACAAATAAAACAATCCCATAACCACACAGATTACCAGGCAGTAAGCACAGTGGACGTCCCCGCGGGGAATTTAAAGTCACTCCCTTGTTACCACCAACCTTCTTTAATCCCCCCACCTCATCAGGGTCCTGAATGCCCCTTGTCCCCCTCTCTGCCCCACACTGCCTCCTCTCATTCAGGGCCCATGTTCTCCTTTGTGAGGCCATCTGGTTGCGGTCTTTCTGGGGGTGCGGCGGGCCTCTGTGTGGTGGCCCTCCGTCCTGCGGCGTTGGGGGCTGGACGGTTGGTGGGGACGGAGACGGGTCACCCCATTAACTACCTGACCCAGAACAGATTGAATTAAACCTGGCAAAGGGACCCCCGGCCCTACTCCCTCTAAGGTCCAGGCCTCCTCTTGGTGTGCGTGTGTGTGTGTGTGCGCGTGTGTGTGTGTGTGTGTGTGTGTGTGTGTCAGTCTGTATGTTGGGATGGGAATGAAAAAAAAGAAAGAGAGCACAGGCCCTGACCTCTCCTCCCACCATCACCTGGGTGGTGGGAGGAGGCTAATCCCCGTCCTGGGGGCGGATGTCTTCATGGATCTATTGACTTCTGATTAGACAGGAACTCTTTGCTCATGATGCCACTCCCTCCCCCCATTCCCTACGTAACAACCCCAGCACCACCCCCCCCCCCCCCCCCAGCCTAACTTTCATCCTATTCATTTCCCGTCCATTTGGGTGTAAGTGACTAATGCAGACAGCAATGTTTGACATTGGTCCAGTATTGAATGACCCGATCCAGCTATTGCAGCCGCGAAACGGGCTGCAGTGTAATCTGATGGGGCAGTAGCATCAAGAAGTCCTCTCAAATACCTTGTTTTTGCAGCTGACAGAGTGTCTTACAGCATTATGAAAAGGGAGCCTTCTGAGTGATACTGACCAGTGCTGTCTTAACGTCTCTCTTGATCCGGTCTGTTAGTTATCGGGTCTTACCACTTCTTGCTCAAGGAGAAGCCTTGCTCTGAAATCTTGCACTCTTTAGCGTTGAGGGGTTGTAGGAAATGTCCCTCTTGTCATTTACATCTCCTTCTCCTAAATCTTTTGGATTTAACCAAACTTGGCTGTCTGTAGTCCAACACCTAAACTCTCCAACTTCCACTCCAGTTTCCACCGTTCTTCCTGCACCAACTCAACCCTAAGCATGATTCAGAGCGATGTCGTTGCCAGAACTAAGAAGAATAATAATAATCCTCTGGGCCTGTTAGTGGCAAAGCCAGCGGTACTAGAGGAGGGACATCGACAGGGAGCCCTTAAGGGATCTATCGGAGCCCTGGCGGCTGCAATGGCCGAGCGCTCTTGCTCAATACTGAATTCTTTTAAATGCGGTCTGCATTAGACATTTCCACGCAAAATGAGGGGAAAATAGGATTTGGGTGGAAATATCCCAAATAAATCCCTAAAGGCTAATTCAAACCAAAAAAATAAGTAGCAATATGGCTCTCAAAAATTCAGTTTTACAACATTTTGATGTGGATGTGATCTCCTGTCTAGTTGAATGTTTCATTCAACTGGTATCGATTGGAATATCAACGTCAGTTGGACCTTAACTTCAGCGGGCTGTCCTTGTACCCAAGGCTCCAATCCCAATACCCTCCTCCCATCCCTTCCTCCCATCCCCCTCCTGCCCATCAAAGCCATCCATCTTCTGTCATTTGTATACGTTTTTTAAACGCATACAAACCATTTCTGTGAACACTGCTATAATGGATTTAACACTAAGGTAACTAACAAGGGAGAGAGAGAGAGAGAGAGACGGAGACAGACAGAGAGAGAGAGACGGCGCCGGCGTGTGACCTCATGAGCTATAACGCGATAAATCTGCTACCCAGACGATGCATGGATGGATTTTCATGTTTACATCTCTGACCTTCTTTTTTTTGAATGATCAGAATGCCTCTCAAGCAAAAGGTTATCCAATGCCGCTCTCTGAAGGCTTAGCAGGATGGGTATTATGTATAGACTCTGTTAGCGCCGGAGACGACGCAGGCAAAACAATGGCTCCCTGCGCATCTCCCCTCCCCTCTCAGACCGCCACAGCCGTCCCCCGGCTCTGCTTCAACAAGTTATTATTGATCTGCAAAACCAAAGATTTATCACAAAGGAGGCCCTGTTCACTTTCCCTGAAGGGGGGTTGGGGGGTTGGGGGGGAGGAGGGAAACATGGCGACAACTTTGATTCATTGAGTCTGGTCCCTCCAGGGCTCCTGTGTGGGCCGTTGTTCTCCATCGCTGCGCCGCGTCTACTAGATCTCCACACAACAGGAAACAAAAAATAGGATGAGAGGGAGGGAAGGATGAGGGGGGGGGGGGGGAATGTGAACAAGACCAATTTTGGCACTCGGGTCTGAGACCTTGGGCATAAGGGTGCCTCGTTGAGGCGCTCGCCGCGGACCATAAGTTACAAATCGATGGGATGTTGATATTTGATGACTGCCATTGTGCTGCCGTGTCACTGGGGCGGGGGGACAATGGCGGCGGGCGGTACACCTCGAGGGCAGGGCTCTCTGCCTTTTGTAGTGGCCTCGCGGCCGCGGCTGCTGCTCCACAACAGCACTAACCGTTCGGAGGAAAGGGACCAATCTATTTATCTATTCCAGTGTGTTTGGGAGATAAAATGTTTCATCTGTGCAGCTTTTGTGTGGCTGCCTGATTTGAGATGATTAGAAATTTCTTTCGACTGATTACGGACAGGTGTGCTTGTATGTGTGTGACATGTTTGACGTCTTTTGTGTTCCACGTCGTTAATCCTTGAAAGGTGGGTTTGTCTCCCAGGTCTGGTGATTGTGGCCTGAGGTACACAGTGCCATGATGCTCCTACTGTCTTGAGGGTGGATCCAAGTGTGTACTGTTGGAACACTAGTTGTAGGGCTCCTGGTGGATTTCAGCACAAGGGTGTAAAAGAAATCAGTAAAAACTGTAACATTTTAACACACGGCCCCCATCATGCAACTAGCATGATGCGGGCATATGATTATGCTGGATAACCACTCTATTTCTAATATTGCATTCAAATCAACCTTTTCATACACTTTCGTTTTCATATGGGGGGGTCCTGGATCACAAAAGGCGGGGCCCTCATGCTCACAAGATGTTTCCCCAAGAGGAGCAGCTGAGGCAGGGGGAGGTTGTGAGAATGACCCCTAGGAACAAACTCCCGATGGTCCAAGGTGGTCATGTTTTAAGGGAACAGATCATTAGGTGCAATTAGAGTGTGCACATTGTTATGTAGTACCGCCACCACCTCCACCACACTGCCCAAGAATGAATCAAATCACTGGAATACACCCCCATCTCTCTCCTTCTTGCTCCCTCACTCATTCTCATTCTCACACACACACACACACACACACACACACACACACACACACACACACACACACACACACACACACACACAGACACAGACACACACACGAGAACACACACCGGCTCCACAGTGAGTAAAGACACTTTGATGTCAGGAGAGTCGTCCAGGACTTTGCCAGCATAAAGGCACTGTTTTAAGCTCTCATTCTATTCTCCCTCCCTCTCTCTCTCTCTCTCTCTCTCTCTCTCTCTCTCTCTCTCTCTCTCTCTCTCTCTCTCTCTCTCTCTCTCTCTCTCTCTCTCTCTCTCTCTCTCTCGACCCCTGCACCCCACTTTCCAACTCCCCCCCCCCCTCCCCCCTCCCCTCTGTCTCCCTTCTCTTCTCTCCCTCATCACAAGGCTGCAGGACACATCGATGAATGAACGACAACCTTTCCCCTCCTCCCCCTCCCCCTCCCTCTTTCTCTATCTCTCTCTCTTTTTTGCAGTCTTCCCACCCCATGTTTCTTTGAGGCCTGGTCAATTCTCTGGGCCAAACAAAAAAAAAGCATCAAATGTTTTCCGCAGTCCAGTAATGAGGGAGTGGACCTCATAAGGGCCTGGTAGTCGGCTATCCTTGGCTTTTGTTGTCGCTCAATGGCGCTGCACTCTTTGAAAAAAAACTCAAAAGCACTTTTTTCCTTTTTTTGGGAGGAGGATGGAGAAGGATATGGCATTGGGGGAGGGGTGTGTGTGGGGGGCAGGGGGGGGGGTGTGAGTGAGAGGCACAAGAAAGAAGAAGAAGCCACTCTTTTTTTCACTTTCTTTGAATGCTCAATGGCTGTCCAGTGGGATAAAGAGACTAGCTGCTCGGACAATGAGGGAACAGGAGCTACATGTGTTTAGATAACTCGCCTCCTACCAGGCCCTTCTTCTCCTGTCACTCATATGTCTCTGTCTCCATATCTGTCTCTGTCGCAATGCCCCCTTTGTTTTCCCTCGACTTTCTAATCTGCTCACTTTTAGTTTGGTACTTTGTGTAGAGGCCATGCATTTTTGGTATTTTATTCTATCTATAATGAAAGTGGTCACTAGTTGCTTTGTAGACGGCGCGGCAAGACCCTGGGCAGTGGCTGGTTGGCTCCAGACATACCTACAGGCAGCATGGCAGGCTTAGGAAAGGGGAGGCTGGGTGGGGTGGGGTGAGCGGGGCAGGGGGGACGGGTGTTGAGGGGGGCGGGGAGTGAGATGGCCAGGAGAAGTGGCAGGCAGAAATCTTGGAGGAGTGAGAACTTGACAATCCTCTTGAGATGAATAATCAAGTAATGACCCCGGTCTCATCTGATTATAAATAACCCATGGAATCATCATCGCTGATTGTGTTTCCAGCCTCTCCTTCCACCACCACCACCACCACCACCACCACCACCACCTAGGCGCCCCACCATCACCACCACCATCACCACCACCATCACCACCACCATCACCATATCCACCGCCAACACCTCCTACTTCTTCTCCTTTTTCTCCCTTTTTATGATGTCACAGTCCGTTCGACCGCAGTCCCTCATCTATTTATAGGTAGAGATGGGAGCCTGTGTGTGTGTGTGTGTGTGTGTGTGTGTGTGTGTGTGTGTGTGTGTGTGTGTGTGTGTGTGTGTGTGTGTGTGTGTGTGTGTGTGTGTGTGTGTGTGTGTGTGTGTGCAGTATAACTGAAAGACTAGTGCCGACTTTTTAGGAAGGCGGCGGTGACAAGGTTTGAGTTGTTTTTATCCTCTGTTTCCCGCCAGGGGGAATATTTCCCTGTGCGGCGTAGCGGTCCCCGGGTCACCGCAGCGCTGATGAAATGACGCCTCCCTTTTGTGCGTGGGGGGGCGGGGGGGTACTGGCTGGCTGTCAGGTTGTTATTAAGCCCGATCCAGCCAATTGGCTCCGCCGCGGCGACGGCTCCGGAGGTGTGTGCGAGCGGACGTGGAGATAAAAAGTTGACAGCGGAGAAGAATGGAGTATTTCCGTCCCCTTGCTTTTGTGGTGATTGCTAATTATCCCCCCGAGCTCAAGGAGGCCAGTGGCAGAAACTCACTGATTTCATAATGTAGCGGAGCTGTCACCGAGTCCTCGCCGGCCGTCCAGGGAGGGGGGGTTTGGAATGGGATGATGCCACAGGCGCAATTCTTTTCTCTTCTCTGTTAGAATGGCGGAACGATGATGATTATAGTTTGCGCGGCGCTCGTCAGCAGGAAGACACAGGCCCCCCCCCCATCCCCCCCCTGTCCCTGTTGACGTTTTAAACTCTCCGTAGGGGGGAGGGGAGGGGGGGTGAACTGTCACTTGGCGGGTCGGACCCCCCACTTGAGCGGCGCGGGGTGATGAAGGTAGGGAGGCCCACGGGCGTTTGAGCGACAGAGTAAATGTGGTTTATGCGGCGGTCCCCCCCCCCCCCCCCCCCCCCCCCCAGGGCACCTGTCCCCCTCCCCAGGGCACCTGTCGGTGAACATCAGGTGGGTTCTGTTGTTCCTCTGCCCCTTTGCTCGGGAATTCGTTTAGATAATGGCCCGAAATGTGTCAATATTTCTCCCATACGAGGCAACTTGTTATAGCAAACACCGGCAGCAATAAAGGTACTGCTGAGCAAGAGCCAAGCATCCCTGACGCCTGAGAGCCGCAGTGCACCTTGGCGGTCCCACCACCATGCCCAGCGTCTCGAGGAAAGGCTAAGAGACAAGGTTGTTCAAGATTGGGTACATTCATGGTCACAGCTCTGTTTTGGCACCGCGGTGGTGGAACGAGCTCCCTCCCTCATAGTACTTAGTTGTGTAGCATCTTATCCTAGCTATCTTTGTTGTGTACGGGGAATGAGTTAACCGAGCAATTGTTAGTGCTTTGCCTTTGGTTCTATTAACGTCCTTACTGTACAGACAGCGATATATTGTTTCTGACAAATGTACTTATTGTAAGTCCATTTGGATAACAGCGTCTGCTAAATGCCCTGAATGTAAATGTAATGGATTGCTTACATTAGTGTGTGTGTGTGTGTGTGTGTGTGTGTGTGTGTGTGTGTGTGTGTGTGTGTGTGTGTGTGTGTGTGTGTGTGTGTGTGTGTGTGTGTGTGTGTGTGTGTGTGTGTGTGTTTCTGTTTCTGTTTAGGATTACTGCCAGACCATCTGCTTAGACTCCGGCACTGACTACAGGAGGCTGAGCAGTACGCCGACAGGGAGGCAGTACTACTGGTACGAGCCGGCCTCCATGGCTCCCTCCTCTCTTCCTATAGTGCACCTGTAGTTGTTATGCATCGCTCTGCTAAAGGATAAAAAAAGCATCCTCTTCACAAACACATACATGTTGGCCTGCATGCTCTCATGGACACACACACGCACACACACACACCACACACATCGTCTCTCACCTGCCACTTGACCCTGTACTTCCTTTCACATTTTCATGCACACACAAATGCACACATATTCACTTTTTTGTGTGCATATGAACACCGCCAGCTTTTTTTCCTGAGGGGGCAGAGATAAAGGGCCCCTGGGATGGAGGCATGGGGACCAGGAAAAAGAGCTGCGCTACCTTGAGGGCCGCGTGAAAGAAAGACACAGAAATCAATAGACTGCACAAAATGGCTGAGCTCGAAGAGCAAGTTTTCCATTTTTTTGTGAAGCGTTGAGACCGCCACACAAACACAAAAACACTGGCACGCACAAATCCTAGCACACACACATACAGACACGCACACACTCAAAGTACTAGAGTGGTCGCTAAGGTGTTCTTTCTGGTTGCTGGGGGGTTATGGGTGGTTGCCACGGTGTTCTGGGGGATGGCTGGGTCAGTCTAGGTAGTTGTCAGGGTGTTCTGGTTGGTTTCTATGGTGTTTTCCATGGTGCTTTGGGTGGTTGCTAAGGTGTTCTGGGTTGGTTGCCATGGTATTCTAGATTGTTGCTAGGGTGTTTTGGGTTGTTGTTGTGGTGTTCTATGTTGTTGACGGTGTTGTTATGGGTGGTTGCTAGGCGGTTGATGTGGTTTATATTGCTTTTCCAGGTGGTTGTTAGATTCTTACTGGCGGGTGTCTATGGTGTTCTAAATGGTTTCTATAGTGTTCCAGATGGTTGAAATGTGTTCTGATTCGTTGCTAAGGTCATCTGGGTGGCTGCCAGTTTCTCCAGATGATTTTTGTATTGTGTTATACATTTAAAATGATCCACCGTTAATATTACTATCACAATTAATTAAAAAAATTAAGTGCATCCCAATAGCTGCAGGGAGCTCAACATATTGTTTTATAATGTCAGCGGGTCTAAATATTGTGGGAGGAGGGACAGTTTATAGATCTTGATAATATAGATGACAAGAGATTACAAACACCTTTGCCATTTCAGTGTGAGTAAAAAAACGATGTGCGCTTTTAAGTTAAAGCAAACATACACAGACACTTGGCAATATTATTTAGACATGCATTCAAAGGGGCCTAATGCTGCTGTTTAGTGTGTAACATCCTGCCCTCTGCTAATAGATTGTAAGGATAAGTACCCCTCCCCTCCTCTCTCGTCCCATTGCACCACCCCCCCACTCCCCGCACACAACATCTCCTCACTGCTCTTAGTGTTTGATGCGTGGCCACTTCACTATTGTTCATTTCGTATTTTATTATTCAATTTTTTTCACCCTCTGACTCTGTGTGTGTGTGTATGTGTGTATGTATGGGGGGGATGTGTGTGTGTGTGTGTGTGTGTGTGTGTGTGTGTGTGTGTGTGTGTGTGTGTGTGTGTGTGTGTGTGTGTGTGTGTGTGTGTGTGTGTGTGTGTGTGTGTGTGTGTGTGTGTGTGTGTGTGTGTGTGTGCGTGCGCAGCACAGGGGAGGCTGATGCGGAGGCCTTCATGGACGCCCTGTTTGATGAGCTGGCCTTGAGACAGAGACGCGGTATGGAAGGAGGAATTTATTTTTTAATTGTTCACAGAAAGACTGAGTGGTGGGTGGGTGAGCGGCGGGTTAGAGGGGAGGCGGAAACACACGTTCGACTAAAGCCTCCACCAATACAGGGGGTTGTGTAAAGTAGGGGTGCGGGAGGGCTTAAAACAGACCCGACAACCTCATGGCAGTAAAGAAGTTTGCAGATTAATAATTGATACGATTATTTTCTTTTTTTTTGTATAATCTATTATTTTTTTCAGATAACTAAACAGAAGACAGCAAAAATACTAGAAAATATAATTTAAGGAAAATATGTTCCACTTATAAACCTGAACTGCATCCTCATTCACATGGTCAAAATGTATATTGTTAAGCACACAACAGCTAGAAAACTCAAAGCACGCATTTCTCAAGTGAATTAAGGGCTTTCTTCAAAGCTGTATCTGAAAAATCTTTGAAATTCTGAGGAAATTAAACATTTGTAGTCAAGAACACTCGAGGAAGAAATATAAATATGACAGAGTTAATTATAAAGGAAAATGGTTAATGAAGAACTTCCCCTTAAGAAAGTGAAACAATATATCCGTGTCGGTACGATAAGGATGTTCATAGAACCAAGAGCATGAAACAATAATCGCTAGGTTAACCCATTCCCCGTATTCAACAGAGATAGCTATGATAAGATGCTACATAACTAAGTACTCTTAACTAAACCCAACATACAATAAGTGCGTACATTAAGTGCCAGGACTTACAACATACAACAAGTAGGAGGGGGGGGTACTAGTCAAATCAGGGTGGCGGAGACCGGATCAGTTCAGACCGTTTAGAGTCTGGTCCCTTGCTGGAGAACTCCAGGGCGAGCAGATCACTAGATAGACTAAACCAGGAGAGCCAGAGAAGGAGCAGAGGGATAATTGGATCTGACAAATCCTCAACTCAAATATCCAGATGCCGTAAAGCTGAACAAAACATAGCTTTTGTTATCTCTCTGTACCTATGATCTGTAAAGCTGGCTGAAACAGAGCTGTTGTTATGTAACGGCAGGTGTAGGTATTGGGCGATGGTATGAGAACTGAAAGCCATTGGGAATGGGGTTGATTGTTTGGTTTCCGTAGCGATGGGGCCACGGGTGTTGACGGTGCTGGGCAGGGAGGTGGTGCTGGAGAAGACCTGTGGCTTGCTGGCGGACTGCACCTTCCACCAGCTGTGTGGCACAGTGAGTGACCACTTCTTTTCCAATCACTCCTTTCATTCCTCTAAACCCGGGCGTCTTCTGTGAAGTCTACCCTGCCTCAGTTCTGAGCAGTCAGGCTCTTTGTAAGTGCGCACTTTATATTTAAAGCAGGCTTACAGCAGCATTGCATCGCCTACACTCAATAATTCACACTCGGTAGCTTTGTAGCGAGCTGCTTGCCTCATTTCTTAAAAAATAAGTCATTTGAACTTCTTGAATCTTGGCTCATCCTGCTAGTGACCGCTCATAACCAGTGGGCAATACGCCTTGTAGCAACACGGGTTTGATTCCCTCCTGTGGTCTTATCCTACAAATCATTCCCTCACAACCAGCTGATCTATTATCTCCTCACTTTCCTGTGTATAAAGACACCAAGAAAACGAAACACGCATATATATTTAAATGCTTATCATAATTATTTATGTGCAAAAAAAGGCATACGCGAAGCATGGAACCAGAACGAACCGGAACGGGGGCTGAGTGATGAGCTCCCCTCAGGACCCTCACCTTAAGGCCTGGGGGGCGGTGGTGGGGGGTCTGACCTCGGGTGTCTGCTGCTCTGTGCTTCAGCCCACGGGCGCCTGCGACTACCTGGAGATGGCCGGGCACTTTGACACGGTGTTCATCCGGAACGTTCCTCTGCTCACCCTGGAGCTCAAGGACCAGGCCAGGCGCTTCATCACCCTCATCGACACCTTCTACGACCTCAAGGTAGCTGCCCCGAGCCCACCACGCTATCAGACCATGTATATATACATATTAAAGACAATATGGTTGTTTTGATAACATGTTTCTAAAGATTGAATGCGTTAACTATTTATGAATGTAATATTGCTGAAGTTTATTTAAATGGGAGGAACAACGATCATTTAAAAAATAGTGTTATGTCCCTTATGGCGGCCCTGCTCAAGTCAGGATAAGTTTGATCAGGTATTCTTGACCCAGACTTCATACAGATAGACGGTTTGTGGGCAATGCCACAGCAGATAGGCGCACACCGGCAGGGCAGAAAGCAGAAAGGCGTTAACTGGGCTTATCCCAAAAGGATAGAAATTGTGAATCTTTAAAAAGGTGGATTTGATTCATAATCGAATGGTTTGTGTGCGCGTAGATTTACTTTCGTAGATACACAGGGCTTTCTATCAGATGCGTGCAGGCTATAATTTCCAACATCAGGCCATACAATAGTTGGCTATTTGGACTTAGGCTATCCCATGTCCACTCACTCTCAGTAGTTACACAACCATCTGCTTATGGGTTTTCGTTCCAAACTATTCAGCTTCTGTGATTGGTGTAGAAGGAGACTTCTGTGATTGGTGTAGAAGGAGACTTCTGTGATTGGTGTAGAAGGAGACTTCTGTGATTGGTGTAGAAGGAGACTTCTGTGATTTGTATAGAAGGAGACTTCTGTGATTGGTGTAGAAGGAGACTTCTGTGATTGGTGTAGAAGGAGACTTCTGTGATTGGTGTAGAAGGAGACTTCTGTGATTGGTGTAGAAGGAGACTTCTGTGATTGGTGTAGAAGGAGACTTCTGTGATTTGTGTAGAAGGAGACTTCTGTGATTTGTGTAGAAGGAGACTTCTGTGATTGGTGTAGAAGGAGACTTCTGTGATTGGTGTAGAAAGAGACTTCTATGATTGGTGTAGAAGGAGACTTCTGTGATTGGTGTAGAAGGAGGCTTATGTGATTGGTGTAGAAGGAGACTTCCGATGTCACCGACATCTCCTGCTAAATGTTGCCACAAACACCTCCCCTACCATCAGGATTATTATAGAGCATTTATAGATTCACAAATCGATATGACTTGAAGAGGTTTGAGTCCGTATCTCTTATTTTTCTTATTTTCTCTTAAGTTATTGGAAAATCTGTAAATACACTTTAAGCGTAATGATGAAGGATAATGTAAACCGTAGCTTATGTATTGAGACAGTGTAGGCTGTGTCCATCAATGGACTAAATGTTCCAGGTGAAACTGCCAGGTCCATAAATCGTCATTTTTGTTGCTCATTTGAATAAATCTAGCCTGCTTAGAACATTTCAAACTCGGTAATACATTTCTGCAGTAAACTGATAATCCACGCTGAAACAAGCATTAGCTTCATGACATTAACATGCAATAGAAAGACAAACCATCACATTCGGCATAGTGTTTTGTCATTCCATTATCCGGCTTTACAAGGAGAAATGCAATGCAATATTATTCATACATTCATACAATGCTGTCATTGCTAAAAACAAACAAGATGAGCCAGTGAAAGCACCCAGCAGAAGGCTGACCCAACCCCTGATCCCCGTCTCTGGCCCCCAAGGTGAGGGTGGTGATCCAGGCCAAGGCCCCTCTGGAGGCTCTGTTCTCCCACTCTGGAGCCGGAGACTTCAGGGACCGACAGCTGCTGGACGACCTGGGCCTCAGCGGGGTAACAGAGCGCCTGTCTCACCTCCTTACCTGCCTTCACATTACCTGTCTCACCTCCTTACCTGCCCTAACCTTACCTGTCTTACTCCTTTACCTGGCTTCACCTTACCTGTCTTATCTCCTTACCTGCCCTAACCTTACCTGTCTTATGCCTTTAACTGGCTTCACCTTACCTGTCTTACTCCTTTACCTGGCTTCACCTTACCTGTCTTATCTCCTTACCTGCCCTAACCTTACCTGTCTTATCCTAAAGTAAAGAAAGCTGAGGAAAGACTGAAACATGGCTTTGTTCCATGACACAACCTTCCTCTAAGATGACTTAATGCCAAAAGGTTTAAAAGGTTTGGGCTGTTTATCCGTTTGTGATTCTAGCATTCTAGATTCTAGCATTAGCATCAGTGTGCTTATGTAAAGTCCCAGTTGCCAGAGCATTTTTTGCCCAACTCTATATATAAATATACAAATATATTGTTTCTTCTTGGGCTGTGTGCAACAGTACAGGTAGTCCAAACAAAAAATCCACAAAACAGAAATAAATATTGATTAGTAGTAACTCCTTGTAACATAGGCAGGATTCCAGTTTATTGCAAGTAAACAGATAAATGTTTGCATTACCTGCAAGGTTTACCTGCAAGTTAATGCTCTTGCACAGGGGAATTGACATCAGCTAATGCTACCTGCTACATAAGGGGATAACTGAATCAATCCACATGAACGGGTCTCATTGCCCTTGTCTACGAAGGGTTGCAAAGGTAAAAAAAAAAAGCCAAGATCCTGAGCTAACTCCTACATACTCTTAGTATGTGGGACATAGTATAAGGCAGGGGTACTCAAGTAGAAATGATGAGGGGCCACAAAAAAATTTTTCAGTGACTCAAGGGGCCGGTCGGTATACGTGTGACTGAGGCCGATATATGCTCAGTTTTAGACGTAACGCGTAAGCACGTAAGATACATAACCCCCCCTTGCGCGGTAAAATATCCCCCTTACTTGCTTGAGTGCGTCGGCCAAAATTCCTGACAATGCGACTGAAACACACCCTACGCAGCTCGCAAAGACTGTGATTGGCCAGCTAACCACATCCTTTCAGGAGTCTCACATTTCCGGTTTTACAGCATAATAGCGTCATTTTTAAAAGGCCGTGACAGAAGCGAATGAAGAATTTTGAAGAAGGAGAAGAAGAAAACACAAGAACGAATTATGATAATTATAAATATAAACAAGCCAGCGATTACCACTTCCACGCCCACAGATTCGTTCGTTGCTCCCCCTACTGTTCTGGCGGAGAATCCCCTTGCAACACGCGCAATCCTTAAGGAACCTTAAAGGAACCGTAAATCAAAACTTGTCTAAAACAAGTCCCTTGTGTAAATTACGTGCTTACGTCTCTGCGTCTAAAACGACCCTAAATCGGCCTTGACTGCTGCTGAGATGGACTGTCTGCCTCGAGTTTGGGAGGGCTGGAGCGGTCTGTGGGCTGGAGTGCTATCTGTTTATCGTTGCAACCCCCAGCCTCGTATTGAGATCGCGGCGCGCGGTTTCAAAATAAGAGCGCCCAACACGATTTTTTTTTTTTTTTTTTTTTTTTTTTTTTTTAATAATTAAAAAAACTTTTCAAAACAGCTCGAGGGCCATTAATAGACACCCCGCGGGCCACAAAAGGCCCGCGGGCCGCTACTTGAGTATGACTGGTATAAGGGAACACATTCGTTTGCTGGGAAATTAAATTGCAGACATTTTCCATGCATATTTGTTTTTCATTCATATTGGCCCTTGCTCGGATTAGGTGATCTAAGTGTATTTATGTATTCTTTGACCCTGATGTGTGTTCTCTACTCCTGCAAGCAGAAAGCAAATATGTTGTTGGATGTTTTCTTTCAAGTCCTCTTTTTATAAAGATACATTTTCCTTTAGTAATCTCAGATGGGAAATTCATGAAATGTTCCTAGATTGAATGCGGTTGGAGCCATGATCAGGTTTTTATTGTTTTTGTGTGGAACGGGAAGCAACCAGTCTGTGTTCTGTGCCATTGAGGGTCTGGGCTTGAACCTTTGTTTTCTGAGTGAAACATTGTGGTTTAAACATGTACATGCTGAACTGTGAAGAAATGGATGTCAGATCCCAGAGATATACTGCTCACTGGACATTGGTTCATGTCCAGTCCGGACCACATGTCCAAAACAACTTCTCCCTTTTGCCCCCCCCTTTGCTTATTTAGGAATATTGGCGTTGTTAAAAGTCATTAGAGAAAGTTTGAATGGGTTGACCTTTGACCCTGCTGTGTGTGTGTGTGTGTGTGTGTGTGTGTGTGTGTGTGTGTGTGTGTGTGTGTGTGTGTGTGTGTGTGTGTGTGTGTGTGTGTGTGTGTTGTCCCCTCTAGGTGGCAGCCGAGCAACTGTCTCTCTTCACAGCAGAAGAGGAAATCTTTGCCTTCAAGCGTACAGTCTCAAGACTGTTGGAGATGCAGACAGACGCATACTGGAAGCAGGGCGACCGCACTAAGGAATCAAACTAAACACCAAAAGAAAACAGGGAGTCCCTCCCGATATCCTGCTTATCGCTGAGGACACTGAACCAAACCATTATTTTGTCTTTATTTCAAAGTTATCAAAGAGTCGGGCACTTGAAGGGCCGAACTTAATATAAAGAAGGAATAATACATATAGCAACAATATTAATGTTTTATAGGCACCGAATACTACTTATAATGTCTTGGTACCATTTGTTCCTTGGGCTTGACTATATTCTGGGAAACCTATGGACACTTTCCTAACTACCTCAATGTGTCTTAAGTTGATCTGTGGATTGTTGCTGATCAGAGGGCCTCTAGTGTATGGAAGCATCTGTTACCCATGAGGCAAACCGGTGCTTAATTCAAGGAGAGACCGTCTATGACTTCATTGGTCTTTGAGAGTAGAGGAACACTGCCCTCTGTTGGTGAAAGGGGGAAACGAGAAAAACGACTGACCACGTTACACCTAAATCCTAACCTGTTTTTATTTTGTGTAACGTGTATTATTGATCAATTAATAAAATGCTTGCAAATAAACTAACTAGTGTTGACTGAGAAAATAAATCTAAAAACCGCTAATTTTCTATACAATTATACAAAAATATCAAATGTTATACTGTGTGGATTATCCATAGTTCACCATGTCCCATAATTAGGGGTCCGAGCAGTCCCCTATTGGTTCTACAAGGTTTTTTTTTCCCCTCAAATTCTGCAAAAAAGTCATACTGCAGCCCACCGTAAATCGAAAACTAGAAATTTTCAAATTTGTAGTGTGCACCCAAAGGTGACGCTATTGTGAAAGAAACATGAATTAGGCTCACCAGATTGACCTGGATTCAAAATTATTTCAGAATATTAATCTCTAGAATCAGATGCATCTATAGAACCCTAAATGCAAACTGTTCCCACAATTTCATATTAAAGCCAAACATGATAAAAAAGATTCACAGGCTACAAAAATAATCCAAATTTTACCAAAATCACCACATAAAATCTTTAGTCCGAGCCTCACAGAAATCATCAAACAGAATTTGTTTTATTTAGTTCCATTTGAGAAATATTGGCCAATAATGCCCCGTTTACACCATGCCGCTAATGGCCGCTAATGGCCGATGGACCACCGATGTGGAAGTCGGGGTGATTCAGGTGACATCGGGCTAAAAATGTATGATCGGGTCAATTTATCGGGGTAGCATTTACACATACCCGATGTTATAACGATAACATAACGATTTATGCCAGGGAAGACACCCGAAGTGCGTTTGGCATCATTTGACGTCATTTCGAATGACGCCAAACACGTCAAATGACGCGTTTGGCGTCATTTGGCGTCATTTCGGGAGAAGGCAAAGGGGAGACTGGTTTAGACTGATATTTATTTATATATTTATTTATATTACAATAGCGATTTTATAATAATAGAACACCGGTTCTAAATGGGCGAAGTACCCTGTAATTATAAAAGTAGGACATCCATCCATCACCCCCTATTTATACCCAAGTGGCAGATTGAGGGTCTTCCTTAACACAATGGTCACTCACAATCGTTATTTGTCTAGGGTTCTCGAGGGTCTTTCGTGTGTTGAGGTTGCCGATATAAAGACGATAAAACACGATAAAGCGCGGAAGATTAACGAATATAGCCGATGTGCCCAGGAAAATTCCCGAACGATTTGCGATGTCTTACGTTATACTCCCGTTCTATTCCCGATTATAGCCGATTAGCCCATAGCAACACCTGGTAACCGATTCTACCCCGATTGACCCAAAATTAACAAACATGTTCGTTCTTTGCCGATGTTGCCCGTTGTTGCCCGATCATTGAGCATTTCTTCCCGTTTCTTCCCGTTGTCTAACGATGTTCCCGGGAAGAGTAACGGTGTTTCCCGATGCAACCACGTTATTTGCCGATGTTATAACGATAGCTGCTGATTTAGCCATCGGGCACCATCGGGGCCCACTATCGGGTAGGTGTAAACAGGGCATAAAGTTGGAGCAGTTAGCCCATTTTTCTATCTATGACCATTTTGTTATTGTGTAAAAAAAAACATAGGACTATTATTAGTGGATACCAATACCCCCCACTACACATAAACCCAAATTGTGGTACTGCACCCAAAGGTGGCGCTATTTAATTTTTTTTAGGAACTAGCCTTATTTCTCCTTACTAGATTAACCTGGACTCAAAATTCTTTCATCATATTAATCTCTATAATCAGATGCATCTTTTTCACCCTTGTTTCCTGCTCTAAATTTTTTTACTTTTCCCACAATTTCATAGAAAAGCCAAACGTCCACAGTCTCAACCCATTTTGCCTGAACATTTTGTTATTGTATAACTACCATACGGCTATCATTAGGTGGATACCATTAACAGTGAAAAAGATCTGTACTATTTTAAGAAAGCCTAAGCCCAGTTCAGACCAAAGATTCGCCTCGCAACTCCTTGCGACGAGACTGGCTGCGACGTTCTAAAACTGGGCAGTTCACACTGGTGCACTGGGCGGCGAGGGTCAGGTGGTTTACCTAGCAACTGTGAACGCTCTGGCACAGCTGAGAGCCGCAACAGCATCAGCATCAGGCTAAAAAGAAAAAAAATAGCCTAAATTAGGTTTGCGATTAGGTTGCTTGAGCTAGCAACCCAATTTACCCTCCCGGTCCCTACACACATTGGCAGTTTATTGGGTTTCATTCTGAAGCCCAGTTCAAGATGAAGATTGAGAGTTCGAATCCTGATTAGAGCATTATGAACAAGCTTAACATGACATTCTGTCATTGCCACCCATTTAAGAAACACACATTGAACAGCACTTGAAATTCATCAGGCAATCAACATTCCGGCTCATTAGTTTCCAAGAATCGAACTGCCAAGACACAGTATGGCATTAAGGGGAACTTCTTCGTTAACCATTTTTCCTTCATAATTAACTAGTGTTCTTGACTACAAATGTTTAATTTCCCCAGAAGATTTTTCAGGTATATGCTTTGAAGAAAGCCCTTCATTCACTTGAGAAATGTGTGCATGGAGTTTTCTGGATATTGTGTGCTTATCAATAGACATTTTGACCATGTGAATGAGGCTGCAGTTCAGGTTTATAAGTGGAACATCTTTCCTTAAATAGGACAATTACAGGTGCTGGTCAAATTATTAGAATATCATGAAAAAGTTGATTTATTTCAGTAATTATATTCAGAACGTGAAACTTACATATTATATCAATTCATTACACACAGAGTGATATATTTGAAATGTTTATTTCTTTTAATTTGGATGATTAGTACTGACAATTACTGAAAATCCCAAATTCAGTATCTCAGAAAATTAGAATATTAGTTACGACTAGTACAAAAAATGATTTTTTAGAAATGTGGGCCAACTGAAAAGTATGAACATGGAAAGTTTCAGCATGTATGGCAATCAATACTTAGTTGCAGCTCCTTTTGCCTGAATTGCTGCAGCAATACGGCGTGGCATGGAGTCGACCAGTCTGTTGCACTCCTCAGGTGTTATGAGAGCCCAGGTTGCTTTAATAGTGGCCTTCAGCTCTTCAGCATTGTTGGGTCTGGCATCTCTCATCTTCCGCTTCACAATACCCCATAGGTTTTCTATGGGGTTAAGGTCAGGTGAGTTTGCAGGCCAATCAAGAAGAGGGATACCATGGTCCTTAAAACAGGTACTGGTAGATTTGGCCCTGTGTGCAGGTGCCAAGTCATGTTGGAAAATGAAATCGTCACCTCCATAAAGTTGGTCCGCGGCAGGCAGCATAAAGTGTTCTAAAACTTCCTGGTAGACTGCTGCATTGACCCTGGACCTCAGGAAACACAGTGGACCAACAGCAGCAGATGACATGGCACCCCAGACCATTACTGACTGTGGAAATTTTACACTGGACTTCAGGCAACGTGGATTCTGTGCCTCTCCTGTCTTCCTCCAGACTCTGGGACCTTGATTTCCAAAGGAGATACAAAATTTACTTTCATCTGAAAACATAACTTTGGACCACTCAGCAGCAGTCCAGTCCTTTTTGTCTTGAGCCCAGGCGCGACGCTTTTGACGTTGTCTCTTATTCAAGAGTGGCTTTACACGAGGAATGCGACAGCTGAAGCCCATATCTTGCATACGTCGGTGTGTGGTGCTTCTTGAAGCACTGACTCCAGCTACAGTCCACTCTTTGTGGATCTCCCCCACATTTTTGAATCGGTTTTGTTTGACAATCCTCTCCAGGGCGCGTTTATCCGTCTTGCTTGTACACTCTTTTCTACCACATCTTTTTCTTCCCTTCGCCTCTCTATTAATGTGCTTGGACACAGAGCTCTGGGAACATCCAACCTCTTTGGCAATGACCTTTTGTGTCTTGCCCTCCTTCTTTAAAGTATCAATGGTCATCTTTTGGACAGTTGTCAAGTCAGCAGTCTTCCCCATGATTGTGTGTCATACAGAATCAAAACGAGAGACCATTTAAAGGCTTTTCCAGGTGTTTTGAGTTAGTTAGCTAATTAGAGTGTGGCACCAGGTGTCTTCAATATCTGACCTTTTCACCATATTCTAATTTTCTGAGATGTTGAATTTAGGGTTTTCATTGGTTGTCAGCTATAATCATATTCTTTTTGGCAAAAAACACTTATAATGTATCAGTCTGTTTGGAATGAATGTATACATTCTACAGGTTTGACTTTCTAAATGGAATTAATGAAATAAATCAACTTTTTCATGATATTCTAATAATATGACCAGCACCTGTATATGTTATATTTATATATCTTCCATTATTGTGTTCTTGACTTTTAATTTTGCTTGGACCCCGTTAATCACCGGTTATATTTATTATTACTTTTGATGAGAAACAAGACATCGTTTTCAAAATTACGATGACTTCTTTTCATTTCCAATGACCTTAGCGCAATGAAAACGTGCGTTCATGCGTTGGTTACGGCAGTATAGCTCATATGTCAATAGATGGCAGCAGAGGTAATGATTGTGTCGATTGTGTAACAGCTTGTTGCATGGTGGGATGCATGAGGTCATCCCTCTGCACCATTCAGCCTGTGCTTCCTGTACTGGCCCTGCCCAGTCCAGCCAGTCTTTATTATTCAGAACCTTAACTGGTATTGTCCACTCTATCCGATCCAGGTCTGCCCATGTCACTGTTCAAGGTTTCCTGGATTATTATTAATGTTTTCTGTTTGGTGTCAGTATAAACATGTCCTTGCATTCTACAGAGGCATGCATTGACCATGTTTGCCTCTCAAATGCTTAACGGTTAAAATTCAATCCGTGACATAAATCTGAGTTGTAATATAATGGCAAAGTCCAGTAGCAATGCTGAGACATAATGCTTCATCACCGATACGTTGTGAGGATGGTTGATTGCCCAGAGGCCAATGCCTGAGTGTGTGCTAGTTGGTTTAGATTGGAGGTTAGCTTGGAGTATCGCTCAGAGTTTAGGTTGGAGTTTAGCTTGCTCAGCACCCCCCCCCCTCCCTCTCCTGTCTACTCACAGGGTGTTGGGGGGGGGGGGGGGGGGGGGGGAGTAATCCAATCAGAGCATTATGCTGCTTGGACGGAGAAAACATAAAAATAAGGAAAACACAACACAAACAGCGAAGCCTCCCTCCCTCCCCCTCCCTCCGCTAGCTCTATGGATGTATATGTATTTTTGGGTCAGCTCGCTCCATACTTTTTATGCTTTGTTTTACACTATAACTTTCTGTTATAAAATCTGTTTGTATAGCACACACACACACACACACACACGCAACCAAAAGGACCCTTCCAGCAGACCACGTCAGTGCAGTTTGGTAACATAGGTGAGTGTGTAGTTGGCTGCTGTTGTGGGTTCCCTGGCCGGTCCCAAAGCAGTTATTCCTTCATTCTCCCCAGCTGCGGCTGACAGCCTCAGAGGGGACAGCAAGGAAGAAGAAGAAGAGAGCCAAGTGTACAATTCTCTGTGTTCTACAATTTATTGTAGAAGGTTCATTGTGTTTTGAAGTGAACTCCGATATCAGAAATGAGAATGCTACCAAAGAAGACATAGGGACATAAGCACTACAGTTGGTATTCACACAATTCTAGGGTATGGCCTACATTGGTGTGTGTGTGTGTGTGTGTGTGTGTGTGTGTGTGTGTGTGTGTGTGTGTGTGTGTGTGTGTGTGTGTGTGTGTGTGTGTGTGTGTGTGTGTGTGTGTGTGTGTGTGTGTGTGTGTGTGTGTGTGTGTGTGAAGCATCTCCACAGCCATATGTGAGGTGCTGTAGGATTTCACAATAAAGACAACCTTTGAAATATAAAAATTAGCTTCAACACACACACACTCCCGCCGGCATGCACCCAGTGAACAGTTAATATGGCTCTCTGCAGGCGCTAAACTGCTGCATCAGGTATTCTCTTTGGTGCGCAGGGAACAAAGAAAGAGTCCGTTTGTGTGTGTGTGTGTGTGTGTGCACGTGGGTCTGTGTGTGTGTGCGTGTGCCAACCAACCTCCAGAAGTGCTATGATTTATCATTTGGATATCATTCTTTCCACTTGTGTAGGTCCTATACTACATATTTTTTGTTGTTTAATATTTAACCCTGACAACCATTGTGTGAAGACACTGACTGAGTATAACATAGGGTGTAGCCTATACCTGTCTAAGAATGTTAAACAGAACTGTGTTTGTTCAGGTATGATCATCAGATTAAATGTGTTATGTTTACGTTGAGCTCCGACTCATTGACTGATCATTGCACACAGGCGAGCCGAATGGCATTCCTGCACAAAGAGAACCTGCAGAATACGAGCCTGTTGTGATGAAGAGAGGAGAGGGAGGGGTTGGGGGAAGGGCTTTGCAGAGCAGCACCACTTACAGCAGGGAGAAAGGTATAGGATTTCTTCTTGCCTTAATCTTTGGCTAATAAATGGGTTGACGTCATCTTCGATGAGTTGGAACTGGTTTCAAAAGGGGGCGTGTCACGTGTGCCCTGACAGCCGTGATTGACAGTCGCTCCCTCAACGGTTAAAGGCGCCGTACGCAGTTCCACACCGGGGCAACAGGCGGAGGGTCTGCGTCAATATCAAAATACACTAAACTAAACCATTAAAATCCTTCTTAAACCGGTGGGCTTTAAATGCTAATTTTATTATGGGTCCGCATAGCAAAAGAGGTCGACTACATGTCTATGCTAATTTTGAACTATGGATCACCATAATAATAATAATAATTATTGGTCATAATGGTCATAAATAAGTCAACACGTGTCATCCAATAAGAACACATGTTAATAAATGTCAAATAGGCTACCGAAGTTATTTGGTAAAGAGAAATCGAGTTTATAGGCTATATTATTGATAAATACATTTTTATAAATTATTTAATAGGGCTTTTTTCACTATCAGTACAGGATTTTGAGTGTGAACATGTCCGGACGTGCCCCGTCCCCGGTCCATACAGTGGCTAGTCTCGGCATGCTGCCTTCTCCCCTCTCCTGGAGCGTGTCTCTTTAAAAGGCGATCCTCTACGGGCTCCAGGGGGCTGGCTCTCACCGACTCGTGTTTGGTATGTGTGTGTGTGTGTGTGTGCGCGCGTGTATCTGTGTGTGCAGCATTGAGAGAAGCAGAGCAAGCGAGGTACAGTAACCCAGATCGAGGTGGCGTTCTTATTCCATATCTACAGTGATAGTTGTCCTCATTAGCTTGAATTGTCCCCTTTTGTAGTTTTGTTAGTGAAGTCAAAGAGTGTAAGTCGAAAAGATGTCCACTGGAAGTGCGGGAGTGTGAATGTCGCCTGTACGGGATCTGGTCTTTGGTTTTAGTCGCGGTTCAGGACCAAGTGGCTGCTGGACGACGGCTGCAGGGTTTCCCCACAGACTGTGATGACGGCTGAGCCCCTACTCCGTGACCCTTGATATCGAGTGGGTGTAGTGCACCGTTTGGTTACCTTGTAGTACACTGTGTGGTTACCTTTTTTTTTTTGGGGGGGGGGGGGTTCAACGCATTGTTATAGACGATTGGACTGCATAATGTGTTACATTAGACAGGAGGGGGTTGTTTGTTTTGTATTTATTTTGTTAATAGTTGTAGCCTTAGCCTGCCGTTTGAATATATAGGCCTAACCTCCATTTTAGACATAAACATGGCTAAAGGGGTTAGGATTGAACCTGATGTAGGATCTGTAATTGTAAGCTTATGTGTTAGTGTTGCTGTTTGTGTGTTGTCTTAGTGTTGCTGGTTGTGTGTCCTCCTCAGGGTTAAAGAAACTGTCACGAGCCTCCTGGAGGCTTCAATAGCAACAAAGAACGGGCACGCGCATTCATGGAATGCGACTTTGACAGCACTTCGTCTTTCCCAAACTAAAGTTCATCTACTGCGATCGGGGATACGTGTTTTTTTTCTTCCGCTGGCCGAGATGGCGGAGGTTTTGGATCTCGACCTTCTCAGCGACTCGGACGTGGCAATTGACCCTGACTTTGAGCCACAAAAGCGGCCACGGTCGTGCACCTGGCCGCTGCCCCGTCCAGAGTCAAACGCCGCGAAACCAGAGAGTAATGACACAGATATCATACCAGAGGAAGAGGATGACGAAGAGGACCATACCACCACGGCCGCTATCGACATCCACGGCTCGAACGGGGCCGCGGAGGACCATAGCAGCAGCAGCCCCGGGGCCGACGGGCTGCTCTCTTCCCTCGGCCAGGAGAGCGGAGGATCCCCGCTCTCCTCCGACTCGCCGTCGGCCACGACAGGCGCTCCGGCCGCTGACGGCCTCGGCGCGCAGCAGACCCCGAGGAAGTCGTCGTCACGGCGAAACGCGTGGGGAAACCTCTCCTACGCCGACCTGATCACAAAGGCCATCGAGAGCACGCCGGACAAGAGGCTGACGTTGTCGCAGATTTACGACTGGATGGTGAGGTGTGTGCCCTACTTCAAAGACAAAGGCGACAGCAACAGCTCTGCAGGATGGAAGGTAAGCGTGCGCCCTCCGCTCCCCATCCACACTCCGCCTCCCCTCCTCCCCCCTACTTCCGATCAAAACAAAAACAAAACACATGTGGCTTGCATTCGCTCCATCGCACATGTACGTGGCTCATAAATCAAGACTTGCAGCGCGACAGCCTCCGAGCCAATTAGTGGAGCGCAATTATTTACAATTTATCTTCTGGGCTCTCTCTCCACATGTCTATAATTTATAATATGGAAATTGTCAAGCAGTTTGTCTCGAAACAGAATATAGCCTATTTAGGCCTACTGCATGACGTTACCTTTCAGGGAAGCCCAAACCATAATACAATTACATAGAACGAAGAAGCATGCAAAATATGTTAAAATATCTCATTGGACTAGGGCTGAATGAAAACAAAATAATCCGTTGATCCTAGGCCGGCACGTCGCGGTAATTAATCGCCAATGCGTCTGCAATGTGTATGTATCTTCAGTCACTGTCACTATGTTGTACCTTAACCCCCCCCCCATTACACACACACATTCCCCCATGTTTGTTATTACCTAAAACCTGGATTTCATCCATGCCAGTGTTCAGGGCCAGGTCTAGGCAGCTGCCAAGGGGGTTGGTTGTTCTTCCTTGTGGACAATTGCAACTAGCGGACATGCCATGGGGTCACATGGGCTGTCGTTATGGTGGGGGCAAGACTTCCCTCAAAGGACGTGGCTTCATGGTGGGGGGGGGGTGGGAGGGAGAGAGAGAGAGAAGTATAGGGGATGAGGAGGAGGAGGAGGGGTATGCTCGCATAGCACAGAGAACAGCTCTGAGATCTCAAATGAGGGGCTCTCCGTAAAATCGCTTACTAATCCAAGGTCTTCACAAATGAGAAGGGGAAGTGAGGGGGTGATGATGTTGGGGGGATGGGGCACACTCAGTCAAGGCCAGGTTCATTGTGGCCGCCGTGCTGGGCTGGTGACCCTAGAATGCTGGGACTGGGGGCCAGGCGGGGGCCCGTGTAGGGTTACTATCCAGAGGAGGGCCCAGGCCTGGGCGGGGGGGGAGGAGCTCATGGAGGATCTGAAGAAAATGTATGCAATGAAGGGAGGGCAGGACCCAGGGAAGGGCTTTGGGCAGCTGGCCCTTATCTCAGGTTTTGTTGATCATTAGCAGCACACATTTGGGCGGGAGAAAAGAAGACAGCATAATCTTGTTTGGTCTCATGTACATGAATGCACGCGACGGCTTTTTTTATGATACACTATTACTGTCTGCAATACAAGCAGTTTAATGAACACCAGTACCCTAACACAGACCAACACCAGTACCCTAACACAGACCACCGTGCCAGGCGACCGGCTGCTGTTCCCCTGCTCTCCAGCAGGGGAGTACACCCTGTTTGAAACTGATATTCTGAATTGAAGGGAAAACCTGAAATGAATCAAAACATGGAGTGGGGCGGCCCGCGCCCAGGCCAAGGCCAGGGCTCAAAATAGACACCTGACTACATGCCTTTAACCGTGTGTGTGTGTGTGTGTGTGTGTGTGTGTGTGTGTGTGTGTGTGTGTGTGTGTGTGTGTGTGTGTGTGTGTGTGTGTGTGTGTGTGTGTGTGTGTGTGTGTGTGTTCTCTTGGCTGAACTTTGTGCTCTAGTGTTACCTAATCCTGCCCTAACAGGTTTTTCCTATTGCGGGGCAGCTGCCAGTCACAGGCCCGACCTGGTTGTGTCACGTAGGCGCTCAATATAAAACACGCGCAACACACACATATGCATGTTTCAGCTTGAACCAGCACACACACTCACACTCAATGCACACATATGCATGTGTTCAGCTCGAGTACACATACACCGGACACTCTGCATACGCTGTATATACGCCACCGCTAAACGTTTCTCTGTGAGACGGACATGTCGGGACTC
>NC_044068.1:19473057-19508057 GCF_902167405.1 Gadus morhua
ACGTCGACGTCAAATTTCTCCGTCGACGATTTTCGTGGACAATGGACAACAACACAGAGAACACAGTTCGCACTTTGCTGAGTCTGTTGCTTATTTGGATACATGTTTACCGTTTAATGGGAAAGAAGGCTCGTCGCCTTTTATTATGTCCGTGGTCGTTGCATGGACTATAAGTCATCCAGCTCAGGTTGCGTAGCCGTGCGTGTGTGCGACTGTGCGTGTCGGCTCATTAGCATCTGTACCGTAGCGGCCCGTACCGTAGCAGCACACCTCTCCCAAGTGGCCAAATTGGCCTGGCCTGTGCCGTGTTCCAATACCCGTACTGTCCGCACTTACTAGCCAAAATTTGAGTACACAGTACGTTCCAATTCAGATCCGGCGAAAAAAGTATACTTCAAGGACCCGGATGCCGTACTCAAAACGGGCTAATCGTGAAGTGTGGATCGAAGGACACTCCCCGTACTCAACGGCAGCCATCTTAGCTACGTAGCGGAAGAGGCGGAGCCAGGCTGAGCCAAAGTCGGCGCATTTTCCACATAGCCTGCATTAATAGTCATTTTGTAGTTTTTATAGCTTTTTATAGCTGCTAGGCGTAAAGAGTTCACCGTTCAAAGCGGGATGTTTATTGCGGGGGAGGAGCCACGGCGGCAGTCGTGATCGTCATTTCCGGTAAGTGCACCACAGAGTACTCGATTTGGAACAGCACTCGCATCTAAAAAATTAGCGTACTCAAGTGAGTACGGATAGTGCAGATAGTGTACTTCCTTTAAGTATACTCATGGAAGTACGGGTATTGGAACACGGCACTGGCCAGACTGGCCACACTCACACTGGCAGATTTGAGCACGGCTGGCCTTTCATTTTGTATAACAGTGAAACTATTTTATTTATTTTATTTTGTGTAAAGCAGAAGGTTTTTTGCTGTGCAAAACTGTTGTTAAATAAAGTATATTATTAAGAATTTTTTGGTATTTATTTGAGATACATTATGGTTTTTATTAATCGAGCAACAGAAATAGATAACCATCCAATTAGTCATTAGATTAGTCGACTAATCGATGAAATAATCGCCAGATTAATCGTTTAATAAATAATCGTTTACCCCCAGCCCTACTGTACAGTCATAGTGATTGGCCTCTTTACTCAGCTCTGATAGCCATATTGCTGAAGTGGGCCCCTCACCTCTTCCCTCCCCCATTCCTCCTTCAGTGTAATCTATATGCCCCCATACCCCGCACTCTCACGCACAGCCTGCTGTCGTCTGCTCCGAGCCACCTTCCCTACTTCCCTATAGGCTCTCTCTTGGTTTCCTTCAGCCTTTAACTCTTTCCGGCTTCTCTCCTCCAGTTTCAGCAGTTTTTAAACTGTAATATGTTTTGCTTCTGAGCGCGTCTCACAATCATACCGCCAGCCCGCCCGCCACCCAACCCACGTAAAGCCCCCCCCCCCCCCTCCTGCGCTACCGTTGCTGATTAACATTGAATTGACTATAATAAAGCTTTCTGTGTAAGACCGGAGGGAGGGAGGGAGTGGGGGGGAAGGTGACAAGGTCATACTTGAGAAATGACTTTGACGTGTGTGTGTGTGTGTGTGTGTGTGTGTGTGTGTGTGTGTGTGTGTGTGTGTGTGTGTGTGTGTGTGTGTGTGTGTGTGTGTGTGTGTGTGTGTGTGTGTGTGTGTGTGTGTGTGTGCGTGCGCGCCCCTGACTACATGGCTATACCCTGGCATGGTGGATCCTGCCGTGGGTGTATAAATGTGTGATTGTGCAGTACTGATGGTGGAGTGTTTGAGTGGCCACAGGCTTAGAAAGGCTTGATGCTTTCTGTTGGAGACGAAAACTAGTCCAACTTGTGAATTGTCTGGCTTGTCCGCTGATTTACATCTCGACATTGTCGAGATGTAAATCAGCCACAACAGTTGTTACAAACCAGTCTCAAGCAGTTCCCCAAGCTCTGTCTTTGTTTTGTCCGACACAAGTTAGTGCATACGAGCTGCCGGGCTGGGTGGTTTCCTCCAATAGCGGCCTTCGACTAACCTCTCCACCAGTGAATCTTTGCTTACACACCGCTGCGTGTGCTCACGTCCTCTGAGGCTGAGGATCGCGGTCTAGAATTCCAACACACTTGAGGAAACCCAGGCGGACCCAGGCGGAGCTGTAATGTTTCAGATCCTCTGTCTAGAACAGTGGGTCCATCTTTTTTTTTCCCTTGCCTTGTTGATATCGTTTCCATGGTGCCCCTTGGAACCCAGGCTCCAGCCCGCCCACCCCTTCCCTCTCAAACTTAAAAAAATGCAGTTTACAGCCTTTCACTCTGAAATGTGTGTGTGCATGTCAAAAAGACAGCTGGGAAATAATGCTGTGTCCATAGTTTTTGTCTCCCCAATGTCCACCACACAGCTTAGCTCGTAGGTCTCATCCCACTTTATCGAGTCTCGAGAGAGAGAACGAGTATGAGTTAGATGAGTTTGATGATGTGGAGACTCCCATTGGCCAGTGCACTGTCCTGTACACGTTTGACGGTAAGTCTAAAAGGTGTGTGTGTGTGTGTGTGTGTGTGTGTGTGTGTGTGTGTGTGTGTGTGTGTGTGTGTGTGTGTGTGTGTGTGTGTGTGTGTGTGTGTGTGTGTGTGTGTGTGTGTGTGTGTGTGTGACTGGGCTGTACCTCGCAGAATGAAGCGATCCATTGTTTGGCCTGAGCTAGCCGCTGAACACTGCCACTGAAAGGCAGCAGCCCCAGCTGCAGTTCCACCAGAGTGGGTGTGTTTCTTCGTGGGTGTGCACATATGAAGTCCTGAAGGGTTTCCAGGACACTGTATAAGAGAAGCACCGCTATATCCTGCGGTGTTTCACATGTGTCTAACACACCGTGTGTTTCACATACATGTTTTCAATGTGTGGCAGCTATGGGTGTTGTGGCGTGCATGTGCAGCGCTTGGTCCTTGGGAACACATTGGGGAGAAGAAAAAAAGCCTAGCTTACATGTTCACCTTTGCCCCACTAAAGCAGGTCTGGTGCCTCCTCTGGGTGCTACAGGCTGCTGGGGTTGAATTCACACTCTGATGTTCTCTACAACTGGGCCCACTTCCGCTTTTCTGTTGCTTTATTTTCCTCTGCCGTCATGGGAAAACTAGAAAAGGGGGAGAGAGGCTCTTCCGACTGGAGGTCTGCAGACGAGTCGGCTGTTTATAAGTAGCATGGCCTACTGACTCGGGGTCAGCTTCTACCCTTCTCAAATGACCTCGGCAGACATCTCCCAGACCGATGGCATGCTAGCGGGCCACACGGCAGAGACACACGGCAAGCAGATGACATCTATGCATTGCATTTCAATTTTTCTAACTGCATTGTTTGGCAAATGTCTCTTCCCCCTAACTAAACAGAGAGAGAGAGAGAGAGAGAGAGAGAGAGAGAGAGAGAGAGAGAGAGAGAGAGAGAGAGAGAGAGAGAGAGAGAGAGAGAGAGAGAGAGAGAGAGAGAGAGAGAGAGAGAGAGAGAGAGAGAGAGAGAGAGAGAGAGAGAGAGAGAGAGAGAGAGAGAGAGAGAGAGAGAGAGAGAGAGAGATGATTTCCCAACCCAGGTCATAGGTTAATGTTCTTCTGAGACTGTGGAGTGGGTGAAATCAGATGCTAAGTGTGTGTGTGTGCACGTGCGTGTGTGTTTGTGCACGTGCGTGCGTGCGTGTGTGTGGCGTGTGTATTCATCTGTTAGTGTCGAGCTGCTTCAGGGAAACTCAGGACGCGCGCACATTGTAGAACGTAAGATGGTGGGTGTAAAACGAAGGGTGGTCCAGCACTATGATGCTGATGGTCCCACGTGAGGATTGGCCAGGGGGAGGGATGTCTTGTGTGTGTAGTAAAGGACTGTGGCTGTGGTGGATGCAGTATACTTACTGCTGCTGCACTTACTACTGTTCCCTCTGTCTCAGGGCTGTAGTGGTCAAATTAGAGGTGGGTAAACTATGAATTTTTTGATCAGACCGACCTCGACACAACGCAACGCAAAGTGTTGCGACTCTGTAAGGCTAGCCTGGCTATATTCCATTATGTTATCAATTAAAGTCATATTAAATCAATCAATGACAGTCAATGAATGTGTTTGTAGTTTATTCAAGTTATTCAAATTTCAACAGTAAAGAAAAGTATGTGTAGATTAAGAACTATCTATCTATGGCATGTGTGTATGTGTGTGTATTAGTATGCATGCTTTTCACAGTAGTACCCAGAGGGCCTCCTTGTCCTCCACGTCAGGTCCTGCCTTGCAGGGGCGTGTTCTGGAGTTCATGGCTCCCCTGTGCTTCACCAGCCAGGACTTCACATACGTGTTGGATTGAACTTTGTGGTGGCTGAGTGGTGGGCCATTCAGTTGAATAAACATCAAGGACGACACTGTGACCAAGTGCAGACTGCATCTCAGGGGGCACACTATGATGTTCATTAAGCTGAACCCCCTCTCACACTCAGCAGTGCTAACTGGAATGAGATGGTCGATATTCAGGAGTGGTGCAAGGTTTTCTGGAATGATGCTTGAGTTACCGATCCACGGTTCAGCCGCGGAGTCCACGGCTGCAACCGCCAACCTCACATCTCCAAATTGAGGCTTTAACATAGCGACCGAGCTATAGCGAAGTTGATACGCCGAAACCGGAGTTTAATATGGATAGTAAAACTCTGACTGACTTTCACTCATTTTGACGTGGGCAGTACACGGATAGCATGACTACGCATTGGCCAATATGAATGCTCGTAGTCACTTAATAGTTCGTCAAGTAAAATTGATTTATAAATCACAAAAACAACTCATGTGAATTGATCATCTTCAGTCTTACTTTGTACTTGAGGCCTTTTTCGGGCATCTGTTGGAGTGGGAGCACTCGAAGGTCTCTTCAAAAATCGCCTGATATCCATGGCTAATTAATGACAGGTAGGCAGGCATGATAATCCACAACGCGCAGGGCCATGTGTTTACATACTTCCTGTTTACATTTTTTCCTGGATCCTGAGATTGGTGTCGCTGCCGCAGCCGCCCGCAAGGCACTGATTGGAGGGTCACAGACCATAATATCATAGGCCTACAGCGCAGATGAAAATGATTCAGATTACAGCGTTTATTTGTTCAACAATATGAAACCTTGTCTTAGGTGTTTTAAAATGATGCTGAATTTATTTCCGATTATTCCATCGGCAGAATACAAGGCACAGGGAACTTTGAGGTGCGTAAACGCTATTTCCTAAATTCCAGAGGTGCGTAAACGGCGTTTACGTGCGTTTACCCTCCACTACAGCCCTGATCTGTCTCTGTCTCTGTCTCTGAGGCAGGCAGATTTTTATGTCAAGTGGCCAACAGGACAGAGAGATCCCTTGTGTGTGTGTGTGTGTGTGTGTGTGTGTGTGTGTGTGTGTGTGTGTGTGTGTGTGTGTGTGTGTGTGTGTGTGTGTGTGTGTGTGTGTGTGTGTGTGTGTGTGTGTGTGTGTGTGTGTGTGTGTGTGTGTGTGTGTGTGTGTGTGTGGGGGGGGGTTGCTTATGAGGGCATGAAATCGCTCCAGAGCCCCAAGGCACGTTGGGCAGCGCTCCACCTCTACCCAGAGAGTCGGTCTCTCGCTCCTCCAGCCTATCACAGTTGCCATTTTCGACTGTATGCAGATCAGATGCACGCAAATACTCCTTAAAAAACATGTGCAATTCCTGTCTACTTGTAGCTCTGCAGACCATTCCCATGATGACCCTCTTCCTCCCAGCTGGGGGCCCCATCAGTCAGGCATCATGTACCTGCATGCTGCTGGGGAGAGTGATGGTGCTAGTGGGAATGCCGGGGCCTACAACCCCCAGACCTGGGTCCGACCTAATGGGGCCTCAGGCAAGGCTCAATGGCAAGGGGCCTATATCACACATACAGGGGGGCCCAATGGAGACTGTGTTGTTCCTACATTGTGCTGAGTACTGGACGTCCCGCTTATGGCACACGAGTCTACATCCCTCATTGTGTGTGTGTGTGTGTGTGTGTGTGTGTGTGTGTGTGTGTGTGTGTGTGTGTGTGTGTGTGTGTGTGTGTGTGTGTGTGTGTGTGTGTGTGTGTGTGTGTGTGTGTGTGTGTGTGTGTGTTCTCACTATATGCAGAGGGGGCTGGCTGGCTCGAAGCCATTGCCTCAGCTGTTGTTGTACATTTCTTTCGTTTTCCCTCCACTTCTAAATCCACACACATTCACCCCCACCTCTCTGGAGGCACCAGGTCTCATTGCGGAGGGGAGTGTGGGAGAGAAGGCAAGGGGCCCACTCTTTTCTTCTTCCACACACACACACACACACACACACACACACACACACACACACACACACACACACACACACATACACACACACACACACACACACACACACACAGTCTCACTAGAGCGAGGGAAGCACAGTACAGGCACTGAGCCCCCTCCCCCACCTAACCACCATTCCCGGCAAGCTGGGCCCCTCCATGGGCTGACTGAAAGCTACAGCGCTTTTCTGTTGACCCCTTCGATCCCCTCCTGGGATTGGGTTCCCTGAGTGTTTGTGCGATGGCCCCTAGGTTTCCGTTTCAGGTAGACTGGGGGTAGACGGGGGGCTGTTCACTCTGGTGAAACCCCTTGTTGGTCGAGATATGCAAAACAGCCCGGGAGGCCGGTGGGAGCTCCGCCCTCGACGGCTTACCCCGCCCCCCCTCCCCCCCCTCCTCCCTGACCGCTGGCCCGTCTGACCTGTGGCAGAGGGCCCGGCGGCCTAAGTGCTGCTCTGCACTGACGCTGCTCAATACCAGCCAGGAATCCATCTTCATACGAGCACTTTGAACGTGTGCATTATTCAGTGTGTCGTGTCATGTGATTGGATTGGACATCCACGTTGGGTTGTTTGCGGGGGAGGGGCGGGGGCGACAGACTGTTGTACGAAGAACACGGCGTTCTGAGAGAAGGTGCCGTTGATTACCTCGCGATGACACCACCCCGCGGTTAAAAGGCTGTGTGCGCGTGTGCGCGTGTGCGTGCGTGTGTGTGTGTGTGTGTGTGTGTGTGTGTGTGTGTGTGTGTGTGTGTGTGTGTGTGTGCGTGTGTGTGTGTGTGTGTGTGTGTGTGTGTGTTTTCTTGAACACTGTGTTTATGTGGACGTGCACATGGAATGGGGTTTGTCATAACTTTCTTCCTTTTTCCATATTTTCTTCCCACTCTGACGACCAACCCAGTGGTCCATTACTTCCAGAAGGTTTGGCTCACTTATGGAGCCTTATTGGTCTGTCCTGCTAAAATATGGGTTTGTGTGTCTGCTTCCTTCCCCCCCGCCCCTCTACTAGTTCCTCTGCTTGGCCTTGCTGAGCTCTTGTCACGCTGGCAGGCGGCAGTGTTGTGGTGGTGATGTTGGTGATGATAATGACTATGATGATGCCTTGTCCTTCCTCATCGAAAAGGATTGAGACAGGCTAGAGGTTTTAATGTTGAGAGCCCTTGTCTGTTGCCCCGTTCTGCGTTGGGTAGAGGAAAAATGGCAGCAAAGAGTGTGTCAGTGGGTTTATGTGTGTAAAGATAGAACAGTGAGATAATATTTGGTAATATTTGTGCACAACTTTTGTTTGCTCTGTATCGTTTTCAGCCAAGTGTTTGCATAGCTTGACTTAAAATACGCCAGCGGGCCTCGGACCAGTTCTAGAACCAGCCGACCACACCTTCTTTTCTTTCCCTTTTTTCTCTTCCTGCTGCACAGGCCATTGAACCAGTTGAGACCGTTGGCAGGCTTAAGTTGGTTTTTAACAGAGGTGGAAGTGTGTGTGTGTGTGTGTGTGTGTGTGTGTGTGTGTGTGTGTGTGTGTGTGTGTGTGTGTGTGTGTGTGTGTGTGTGTGTGTGTGTGTGTGTGTGTGTGTGTGTGTGTGTGTACACATATACAATACAATATATTTTCATTTCATGATCCCTATCTGTCTGTTATCGTATTACTCTATGTCAGTCAAAGTGAAAACATGGAAAGAAGTCAATTGGCTATTGCATAGCAGTAATAAGCCACATCTTTCAATCTACCTCCCTATCCTGTCTCTGTCCCTTCCGCTTTCTCTCTCTTTCTCTCTCTAAAAGTCTCTCCCTACCTCTACCTCTCTCTCCCTATCTCTCTATATATCCCTCCCTCCTGGGGGATGCGGTGGTGTTAGTGCTCTATTTTGGAGCCGTAGGCCGCAGGGACACAGACAGCCAGGGACTGAAGAGGCCACCCCGGGCCACGTGGGCCCTGCCCCCACTGATACGGGACACTAATCCTCTCGTTAGCATTAGCCTGTATTAGCCCACATCTGTCTGCACTGCGAGTGGAGGGAGGGAGGGAGGGGGGGGGGGGGGGGAGAGAGAGACACACACACACACACACACACAGACTGAGAGACGGAGAGAGAGCGAGCACACAAGAGCAATAGGAAGTTTATTTTTATGTCTGTTGCATTTTGCTTTCATTCTTTTCTTACTCTCGTAAGCTGAGCCTTCCTTTTACCCTGTTTCCTGTTTATCTTCCTCCATAGCCCTCCATTTATTTACTTCTCTCTTCCATTCTCTTCCTCCCTGTTTCTTTCTCACCTTTTTCTTTCCCTCTCTTTCCTGCTCTCTTTGCTCTTCTGCCCGTCTGTAATCGCTGAAAACTGTACGGAGACAGCGCAAGCGCTCCTCGAAGAGCAGGCACTCCCATTGGCTGACTGGCACTCCACCTCCGAGCCCTGATTGGCCAGAGGCCTCAGTGTAGGACTCAATCAGCTGTGTGTGAGCGTATGTAGGTCAATGTGTAGCGATGTGAGCCCTGTTTCTCACTCCCTCGCTCTCTCTCGCTCTCTCCTCCGACACCACATTGGTTTGTGAACTGAGGCTGTTGTGGTAATTGGCAGAATTCCAAGTTTCTAAAACCAAGAGAGAGGAGGCAAGAGATGAAAGGGGGAGGGTGGGTGTACTGGGGGGAGGGTGGGTAAAACGGGGGTGAGGGAAGAAGAGGAGCAGGAGCAGAGGGGGTGCAGGTGGGGGAGAGGGATTCTTCCACTCACTGGGTGCCCTGTTGCACTCGCCGGTGCAACAGTACAGTGTGTTAGTGTGTCAGAGAGACGCGCGCTAGGTAAACACACGGCTCCTTGCAAGAAAATTAGCAAACAAAGCAGTTTGTGTTGAGCTATCGGTACATTGTCTCTCTGTTTGGAGATGGGATTAAGGCCTTGGAGAGAAACCTGGGAAAATGCAACTAGGTGCTTTGTCTTCACCTGTTGTCGTCGTTTCACCATTGTACTGACCTAGGACGAATTTGAATGTATTTAGTCTGCTCTCCGTAATAGCGGTCTCTAGACACGTCTGTGTTTGTGCGTGTGTGTTGCCTGCTAAGAAATGCTACACTCTGCTTTACATTAGTGAATAATTCAAGCTCCCTTTAATAACCATCCTCCTACTATCACTGCAGCACACGCTGAACCCCGAGGTGCACACACACACACACACACACACACACACACACACACACACACACACACACACACACACACACACACACACACACACACACACACACACACACACACACACACACACAGTGGTACAGTAGACTACAAACAGACTGTAAAAAGCAGGCACAATAGAGTAGCAGCTTTAACTTAACTAACACCCCCCCCACCGGCGTGCCCCCCCCCCCCCCCAACCATGTCTGCCTACGTGCTACAAATGAATAGCCCTCTGCAGCAAATAGTCCTCTCAATGTTGTTTCTTGTGTGTGTCACGTTTTACCACCTCTGCACTTTTTATGTTTTGAAAATGTATTAACAGACAGAGTTGGTGAATCTAGCCCATCCTAGTCACCAAGTCTGCTCATTCTTGGCCACCAGACGAAAGTCCTTGTGCTTTTGGGTCACGTTGGATAAAACAAGATAATCTTTAAAAATACCAAAAATAAATAAATCAGGAGTTGTCTCTTGCTTGCGAAGAGGGAGGGGAAAATATAGCGCAGAGGAAGTGGCCAGTCAGAGCCCATGTTCTTAACCCAATGGTGGCAAAATTCACAAAAAAGCAGTATGTCAGGTGACACTTCAGGTGTGTGTGTGTGTGTGTGTGTGTGTGCCTGTGCATGCATGCGTGCGACTTGAAGCGCTGTATTCCTCTGGTCATGTGTGAAGGAACGGCCGCGCTGAGCTCACTAACTTACAATGAAGCCCCTTCAGCTGCTGAGGTCTGTCAGCACTCTGTGTCTCTATCTCTCTCTGTCGTTGTCTCTCTCTAACACACACACACACACACACACACACACACACACACACACACACACACACACACACACACACACACACACACACACACACACACACACACACACACACACACACACACACACACACACTCTCTGAAAGATCAGCAGATACACCTCTTCAGGTGCACTGGTGCCTGTGGCTCCTTTGCTACCTGCATGTGTCTGTGAAGGGGGAAAGTTTCCATCTGCAAATGAGGGGTTTTTAGTCTAAGAAAGCCATCGAGGTAAGACATAGTGGGCCTTCCACTTCATCTTACCTCGACGGCTTTCCATGGCTTTCCTACTTAGTGTGTCGGGAAGGATCAGGAACACAGTGGAAGAAAGATGGGAGGGTGGAAATTAGAGAAGGGCGAAACGGAGAAGAACATTGAGGGAATTCTTCTGCACAAAGAGAGGGGGAGACAGCTAGAAAGGGAAGAAAGAGGCTGGCCAGCCGCCAGCTAGTGCCACCATGCTGTTTTTGTGAGAAGGGTTGACTTAGAAAAGACCTTTCAGGGAGATATAACAGAGAGGGGGCGATAGAGAGAGTAAATCTAACTAATGGCCAGGGTGCAAGAAATGAGAGGCTGCAGCATAAGAGGCCTGCGTCCATCACACTCAATCATTTGGGAACCTGATGCAAATCTCAAAGTTGTGCTATTCTGGGAAGACAGGCATGAGAGAGGGGGAGAAGATAAGTAGGTGGGAGAGAATGGAGGTGGTGCTGGTTGAGCCGCGTGGTGATGGTGCTAACAAGAGGGTTTCTTTCAAAGCAGTAGGATTCAAAAGAGCAGGACAGAATCAGTGCTCCCTTTCACTCACTCCCTCTCCCACTCTCTCTCTCACTCTCTCTGTCTCTCAGACTCACTCTCTCTCCTTTCACACTGTGTCTCTCTGTCCTTGTGTCTGTCTCACCGAAAACCCCAGTTAAGCCTGAAAATGATGGTTCGCTGGACCTATACAGTCCTTGTGTTGCACGCACGCACGCAGCCCGGTGCCCGGATGTGGTCATGGGCAGGTCGCGTGAGGCTGGATGCTGGTTGGCTCCTCCAGATTCCCCGTCACTTGGGTTAGCAGCGGGTAAACCCGGGTATCTCCTTCCCCCACGTGCTCATCATGCCTCTTGTGTCTGTGGTCCACGTCCAGTGTCGTCCACGCAGAGGACCATATACACACTCTCAGCCCGTCAGACTCATTCCACCATATCCAGGAAATAAACAAACTCGCACACACTGAGCAACACCCTGATGAACGGACCTCTCTGACACAGCGGGGAGGAGGAGAGGGGGCGTTGGCCCCGCCTCCTGCTGCCACGTCTATTAATAGAGGCTTGGTGATGATATAAATACCAAGTGCTAGCTGTGGGGAAACAAGTCCTGTGAGGGGAGGTGAATGTTGTGAAAATACATTCCACACGCCTCGAGGTGTGTGTGTGTGTGTGTGTGTGTGTGTGTGTGTGTGTGTGTGTGTGTGTGTGTGTGCGTGTGTGCGTGTGTGCGTGTGTGCGTGTGTGCGTGCGTGCGTGCGTGCGTGCGTGCGTGCGTGCGTGCTGGGGGTTATCGCCATGCATGGTTACATACCTGTGTGTGTGTGTGTGTGTGTGTCTAAGTTGCCTAGCGCTGCCTGAGAGAGATCGGAGACAATGGGGAGGGCCGGGCATAAGGAGACGAGGGCCCCTCTTAAACCCACTGAACTTCACTCTGTCCTGGGGGAAGTCAGGGCCCTGGAGGCTCCCTCCCCCACCCTTAGCCGCCACCTCACCCTCAATGCAAACTGCAAGTATACGAACACCCACCACCCTATGGGTCCAAAATAAATACAGGATTGAGTAACGATATACCCGGTGGCCGGACCCCCACCCCCCTTCATAATGAAATTCCCTCGCCATGGCTACAGTATCAAACTCCTCTAAACAAGGAAGTGGCTTAGGCCTGAGTTGGTTTGGGTGGTTTGGTTTTGCATGTTGGTGAAGCGCGTGTCTAATAAGTTGCTGGTGAGAAATAAACCCATGTCTCTTTCTCACCCCTTTTTCAGCTCATTGTATGCCTTCTTTTCTATAACACACACACACAACCACACTTTCACAAACAAAAATCGCGCCCACTAACAAGCTTTCATAAGCAATGAATGCACACGCGCATGCCCACATGTGCGTATGTGTCACATGTGGAGCCCCGATCTGCGCAGAGTCACTTGCAGTTGGCCCACAAGGCAGCCATAGTGCAGGGATGCGCTCATGCAAACCCTAAACAGCCATAATCATACATCTCACGCTGATGTGGGTTACATCGTCACAGAACACAGGCTTGTTCCACAAACCCACATTTCCAAAGGGACTCCAATTGCTCATCTGCCCACTGGCTGTGTTCAGCTCTCAATGCACACGTGGACAATGAAAAACAAAGCCATGCTAGAGGCTGAGGTCGTGCTGTTTAATTCGAAATGGCACACGCTTGTATTACAAAGACAGAAGTTGTCTTGTCAATTCAGGGGTTCCCTTTCTCTCTCTCTCTCTCTGTATCTCTCTCCTTTTGTCTTCATCTCTCACTCTGTATTTGTCTTTGTCTCTTTCTCTGTCTCTCTCGCTCTGTCTCTGTCTCTCTCTATGTGTTTCTCTGTCTCTCTCTCTGTTTCTCTGCCTCTCTTTCTCTCTCTTCCTTTCATTGCAGGAAGTCATGCGGAAATATAAGGTTTACCAGGGGGGGGGGGGGGGGGGGGGGTGGTGTGTGTGTGTGTGTGTGTGTGTGTGTGTGTGTGTGTGTGTGTGTGTGTGTGTGTGTGTGTGTGTGTGTGTGTGTGTGTGTGTGTGTGTGTGTGTGTGTGTGTGTGTGTGTGTGTGTGTGTGTGTTACAGAGGGGAACCTAGTGTAATGTGGCTAAATCCCCACTTTAGTCTTCCAGATTTTGAAGTGTCAAGTCCCACGTCAGCGATTCCCAAGCTGTCACCACGGGGATATGAAGCACGTCCCTCTAGCTATGGTGCAACACATCTGTTTTTAGCCTCAGGAACGCCAGAGATCCTCGACCCTGTAGCCTCCCCCAGATGTCGAGTTAGGGATCTCGCTTTCTGATCCAAAGCTCGTAAGCACATTCAGTCCATACAACAACCATCACATTACACACATACATATACTTACACACGTACACACTTGCACACACACACTTACACAAGACTCACCCACTTAGTCGACAAGTCACACACACACTTACACAAGACTCACTCACACACTCACTCGACAAGTCACACACACATCCACGCACACAAGTCACTCACACACAGGATAAGTCTCACAGACACACACACTCCTCCACAGAGTGTCCCAGGTTCAAAGCCCCCTGGTTGAACAGGATCGGTGGGCCCTTGCAGGACGCCGTGTGATGCATTGATCCGCTGTGCTGAGATCATGTTCTAGCCCTCCGCCTGCTTGATTGGAGGGTACCTCCCTGCTCAATAAAGTAGGTACGTCAGACCCAACTGGGATGGGGGTTTACCTAGGCGGTGTCACCCAGGGGCAGGACCCATATCCACCATACATATATTCTATATGGGCGGATTACTATGTTGACATCACATGGATCACAGTTGAGCCTCGCAGATACGCACAGTCACATACGTTGCTGTTGTTGACTGAAGCGAAGCACCTTGACTTTGTGTCTCGGTGGTGCTCTGAAGTAAACAGAGAGCAGTAGAGGAACAGCCCACTGCAGAAAGCCTGTGTGTCAGAGAGATAATCCTTTTTCGAACCCTCTCCCAGACCGCGTGCAGAGCGAGGAGGTGCACCCGGCCCCCTGCCTTGTGCCCTGTTCACACACAGACACACACAACATCACCAGGTTGTGGGCCTTCTCTTCCTCTTTCCTCATTTCCTCGCAGACCAGTGGTCTCTATTCTCCCCCCCCCCCACCCCCCCCCTCCTCCTGTCTCTCTCTCTCTCTCTGTCTCTGTCCCTCGCCCTTCCTCTCCCTTTCTCCCTCTCCGTTCCTCCCAAACATGCCTTGCCTTCCACTAGTCCGATGAGTGCAAAGGATCTCTGATCTACCCTGTCGGTGGTCACAGTGATCCATCCATAATGTTCCAGTACAGATATGTTCTAGTGTAGTCGTCCGCAGCCCCTCTGGTGTTTTGACATGGAGATGATCCCATGTGGGTCTCTTCCTTTCTGCCTCGCTCTTTAGCTCCCTCTCTTACACACAAGCACACATGCACACTAGAGGTCTGACTCTCTGCCGAAACCCGAGCCGGGCCCAGCCCGGGCCAGCCAAGGCCCGAGGAATGGAGGGGACATTCCGACCCGACCGAACCCTTGGGTCCGGCCGGTCTCGTGGTCAGAGATATTACATCTTATTTTATTATTCTATTATGGTGCTCAGTAGTTACATTAACATTCAGAGAGTTAAGCAGACGCTTTTATCCAAAGCGACTTACAATAAGTACATTTGTAAGAAGAAAGAGAAACAACAATATATTGCTGACGATAGAGCACATTTGATAGGTTACCCATTCTTTCTATATATATATATATATATATATATATATATATATATATATATATATATATATATATATATATATCTCCTTATATATCAGTCACTGATCGATACATGATTAGGGAATAAACACTCGCTTCCGTGAAGCACTATCAATGATCACATGCCGTATTCCGTCATTCAAGTTTCTCTGTAATCCGCAGTAGTCTGATTGTTAATTTCTTGTATCAATCATGATTTATTTGCAGTCAATAGTGAGAATCCGAGTGTGAGAATAATCATACTCACTCTCAATCTCTCTCAAACTCACTCACTCACTCACTTTGAATGAATCGCCATATGAAATCAACTTTATGTAGACCTATTTGATCCAGTTCCCAATTTTGTGTGTGCGAGATAGTGAGAGAGAAAAGTGTGTACATGCACTCACATGGATCCAGGATTAAAGAAAATGTTATGTGCACAGAAATGGAGTCATATGCAGTGTTGTCGGATATTAGGCCACACACACACACACACACACACACACACACACACACACACACACACACACACACACACACACACACACACACACACACACACACACACACACACACACACACACATCTCAGATCGATGGTTTTGATCACTGTTCTCGCTAGGAAGTTGGAACAGCCACTTGTAGATGAAGACACCATAGCAAGTTGCACCAAAATCCTTGTGTGTGTCTCTCCCTAATGGTGTTGGCTGACCTTTGTGCGTGTCTGTGCTTGGCAGGCGACCTGCCTGTGCTTTAGGACGCAGTGTTCTTCAACGTGTCTTGATGAAGTGTAGCAATACGTGCCATTGCGTCAGCACGCACACTAGAGCTGTTGGAAGGAATGTAGGGATTCAGATATAAATCGAATAGTAAAATTAGATGACATGATTGTGACGTGGAGGTGGGTTGAAGGGAAGGGGAGACTTCATTGGTCAGTCAGACTGACTCCTCATCATGCTCCATCTACTACAGAACACAGGTCATGATTTACACACAGACCAGTCATAGTGTTAACACTTAACAACTTTGAATAACAGCACAAGTTGTTATTCTTATATTATTGTTTATTTGCGCCCTATATCTGCGACGTATCAACCATCAAGAGGTGTTATTGTGACAGGCCTGAGTGTGACTTCTATTAGCCACATGCCATCCAAACCAAGGTGAACAGCATTGACCAAGAACCACGTCACCACGGTAATGTGACCAAACCTGTCGCGCCAAGAATTCCTGGCTTCATGGTTGGCTGGCCGGGGTGGGATGGGTCAGCCAACTCCCCCGGCCAGACCCGCTGCTATTGGAGGAGAAGCCTGGAGTAAACAGGAGGCTCGCTGAGCATGGGCCCCTATACAATGAGAGAGAGAGAGAGAGAGAGAGAGAGAGAGAGAGAGAGAGAGAGAGAGAGAGAGAGAGAGAGAGAGAGAGAGAGAGAGAGAGAGAGAGAGAGAGAGAGAGAGAGAGAGAGAGAGAGAGAGAGAGAGAGAGAGAGAGAGAGAGAGAGAGAGAGAGAGAGAGAGAGAGAGAGACTGACTGTATACCGCTTTGACTCCCTCTTTGATAAAGTTTTGTCTCTCATGAAAAAATACTTTTAGTTTATTAGTTACTTTAAGTCTCATGAAAAATACTTTTAGTTTATTAGTTACTTTAAGTGCCCTCAGTTTGCCATTTGTATCAGAGGGCAGAAATAATGGATTTTGGAAATGTTAGTGAGCTGTTACATAGTGTGTGTGTCGCTGTTTTATTTTCCTTTTTATCTTCATCAAGCTCCTAATGCCTACAAGAAAGGAACGTGGAGAAAGAGAACATAAATGTTATAAGGGAGGAAAGTATGCCAAATGTTGCGTCTCAGAGTCTAACTCTCACACACACACACACACACAAAACACACGGCTTAAACACACAGATGGAGGCGGAGAGCGAGACGCCGGAAAGAGAACGTTTCTCTGAACGGAATGGAATGTTCTGTCTGCTCTCCAGAACTGGGCTGGAACTGTGTGTGTGTATGTGTGTGTGTGTGTTTGTGTTCGCTATGTTGGCAGAGGCAGACCTGTGTGTTTATTTATATGCAGCGTCATGCATGTCCTAGACAGCTGCTGTCCAGTCCCTCTTGCTCCGTCTTTCCTCTGACACTTTGTTTGTGTGGACAACGTCAACTCCTGGATTCATTGGTGACCTTGGTTGTTATGGCAACAAATTATTTTGCATTATTTTCTGGCTCTGGTTGATTGTTATTTCATGTGACCCAACAGTGCTCTTTCGTTTTCTTTTCTTCCTTTGTGTCCCTGTCTGTCAGCCTGTCGTCCCGTTGTCTTTCTGTCTGTCCATCTTTTCTTTGTCGGGCCGTCTGTCTGTTCTCTTCCTGCCCTGGTGCCCTTTGTCTGTCCAGAGAGGTCACTGCACGCCTGCCTTTCGCCAGGTCAAGCCCAGCTCATGCTATTGTTTGGTTGCTCAGATGCCAGATAAGCATTATTCCACGCATTGCTTTGTAAGGCTAAACAGTGTTATGCAACCTGAACGATTGCCCCAACATGTCTCACTGTTGACATTTGACTCAGATTGGTGCTAGTTTACATAATGGGAGATAAAGGCTGTGTGTGTATGGTCAAAAAGAGCCTGCACACGCAAAAATGCACACATACGCACACACGCCGAACCACACGCTGACCTATACTCCCCTTAGTATTAGTGGGTGTCGGTCACACCTCTGACGGCTAGAGTGTGAGGCTCAGTTCACTGAAATGGCCCAACCAGAAGGCAGAAGGCAGGATTAGAGGCGGAGCTAAAACAATAAGGTGAGAGAACCTTAAACTCTAAGCACTTTGACCCTTGACCTAAGCTGCAGCCTCCAGGCTTCAGGATACTCATGATGTATGCTGGCATACATCAGAGTGAGTGTTTGTGTCATATATATATAACACACACACACACACACACACACACACACACACACACACACACACACACACACACACACACACACACACACACACACACACACACACACACACACACACACACACACACACACACACACTTTGAAAGTGGTGTGCACTGTCGCTGGGTGATGAAATCCACAAGCAATCATGTGAAGTCCCGCCCACCTCTGCTGTATTGCTTAGTTACCCATTCTCCCTCCACCTATCACAAAGGCTGGATCCAGCTACTGGCTCCAAGGCAAAAACACAGGGCCAGTGGAAAGCGTTGACAGATGTGTGAATAATTCAGACCAATGGGAGGGCCTCATTTCGGAGCACTCACACAGGGTGTTCGGGTATTGGTTCAAGTTCATGGCAACCGTTTGGCAACACACCCTGATGTGTATCTCTCTCACTGTGTCTCCTCCACAGTGGATCGGTGAACTGATAAAAACGTCTTTCACTGGGTAGACCAGCAAACTGTTTGTGGTGAAATGTAGAACTGCTCCGCCTGCTAATAAAGGACATAAAACACAAACACATGTCTCTCTGACTACACACCCTCAGAGCACCGAGGCAAAAAAAGGAGAAGGAGAGAGAGGGACAGAGAGGGGGGGAGGGAGAGAGAGACAGTGAATAATTGTTCCCACATGTTGCTGACGGACAAAAAGTTCTGTGTCCCTGAGCTCTGACTGCAGCTGGTCCGAACGCACACGCACACAAACCATCGCGGGCACACGCATAAGCTAAAACACACACACACACACACACACACACACACACACACACACACACACACACACACACACACACACACACACACACACACACACACACACACACACAGCTGATGTGCTTGCCTGTGTGAGCAAGGTAACTTGGCATCGGTAGTACTCTGTTCTTAAAGATGTACGTAGTATGCGACAAGTTTCAGGTTAGATGAAGATAAGATGCAATGAGACAGAGGAAGAGAGAGAGAAATGCAGGCTGGCTAGAGTGTAGAAGTCCTGAATCTGAGCTGCAGTTCCATAGAGCATTTTATTTTTATCAATGGAGGAAAAACAACAACTGGCGAGTAACTGGAGTAGTAAACACAGCCCCCTGGCACTAACATATAAGGTCCAACACCCTGTGCGGTGCCAACACAACACTGCCATGTCATCACACCCACCCACAGTCTCCACACTAGACAACCATTGGTTCGGACTGATTAAGGATTGGGCTTTGGATGAGGTAGCTGACCTTTCCCCTGGATGTAAATAAACCTAAATAAATGACCTTTGGCTCTTTGTATGTGTGGTTGTTATTCGACGTGGTGGCATGTGAAGTTTAAACCTCACACCCACGTTCCTGATACCATATCTATTAAATACTATCATTATTTAATAATATATGTTAGAAATAATGATTATATCTAATAAACAGAAAATGCATTTCCTGCAGAAAATGCGGTGAGTTCTGCAGTACAAAGTGAGGTTGAATTTTTTTTTATAAAGCCACATAGATTAAGACATAAAGAAACGTTAAATGGCTTAAATCAAGTGAAGGGATTTGAACACAAGTTCAAAAGTCTAAATGGAATGCAAATGGTTGGAAACAAATAAAGTGACAGCTGAATGAAAAGCGCAAAGCATTGCTAAAAATGCAGAAAGGTCAAATGAATTGAATTGAAGAATCTGAAAAGTAAAATGTATTGCCTGCCGTGTTCCAATATCCATACTATCCGTACTTACTAGCCTAAGTTTGAGTACGTAGGGCGTTCCGATTCAGATCGGGCGTAAATAAGTACTGAAAGGACCCGGATGGTGTACTCAAAACGGTCAAATCGCGAAGTGTGTGGCGATGTTCACTTCTCGTATTCAACGGCTGTGTGTGTGTGTGTGTGTGTGTGTGTGTGTGTGTGTGTGTGTGTGTGTGTGTGTGTGTGTGTGTGTGTGTGTGTGTGTGTGTGTGTGTGTGTGTGTGTGTGTGTGTGTGTGTGTGTGTGTGTGTGTGAGAATTGCGAGCCGGTGGGTGATTAAAAGTAGCTCAATAGAGTGGGGGAAGAACCGCCCAATCTGGCAACACTGCCTGAACGACATCCAAAAGTAGCCCAATTTGGCGGGGAAAGCCGCCCGATCTGGCAACACAGCTGAACGTGATAACCCTCCAGCGTCAACGTAAATCAATGAGACCAACTGAGAACGAAGCCGGTGTGGGTACCGGATTCACTCGGCTGCCAGATCGACTCGGGGTCCTGCGCTTACAGATGACGTATCGACACTTGACGTATCGACACAAGCCAACGGAGAAAACCCGGAAGGGTTGTTTATAAACGGGGCTCAATCATGGACATAAAAAGAAGGCTCAATCCGTTTTGGTTTTGATTTCATTGAACGCAGCCCGTTCTTTCGCACAAACAAAGCCATTGGAAACATGTCTAAAAGCACTGATGAATGCATATGTAACCCAGTTCCTGTTAGGGACTCTTATTCTGAAGGAGGAGAACGGAAGTGTCTGCGTGTGGGTCGCTGTTTTGAATCTGTGTTGGGAGCGCTGGAAATAAAGTGTATCGCCCCGTTCAGTGAATGGAGTTATCCGATTCTTCTTTTATATATAACCCAAGTACATAGCCGCGGGAACGTATTCTCAGCAGGGGGTTCTGGAAAAAAAAACTCAGCCTGCACTAGACTCGCAACTCGCTACATTGATAAAAAAAGATATATAGCAGCGCAGCTCAATTACACCAGTGCATGCGCGCACAGTCGAAAAACGATCGTTGTGTTCACACCATGGTTCACATCCAGCTGCTCACAGAACAAGTTTAGCGCACCACCGCTCCCCTCACACTTTTTCATGTAACTTTTTTTCAGCACTAGGTCATATGAGCATTAAATAAAGGCTGTGTCTCAAAATGCCTTGGACAGCAGCAACGATGACTCGCTTTGCCACGGGCCGAAACAGTGCGGAGCGACCACAGCCAGAGCGAACACAGCGGGGCAGAGGAGTGTCAGGAATAGTCTTTGGTGTACACATCAGTACGGCCTATTTGAACTACTGTTTAGTGGCAATGCAGTGTTTTATTCTATGCCTTTTTATTTTCGTATATTATTTCAATGAATACAATTTATTTATTTATAAAAACAAGATCTGGTCTTCAAATCTTTTTTCCAAATATAATATATCGTCTTACAATGGGGTTTGTGTTTATATTCGGACCAATACGGTACAGCGGGCGCTCACATGACGTTCAGCATTTCCTTGTGCATAATGTGACTCTTCCGAACCTAAAATCCCGTTTCTCCCCGTTGACACGACAACACATAACCGGCGTTTTCAGAAATCTCCACTTTGGCCGGAGTTTTTAGAAATAATCATTTTCTGTGATAAGACAGGGCCTCAGACAGGGGGTGCTGCAGCACCCCCAGCACCCCTACTTCCCGCGGTACTGCCCAAGTATATGCAACAATAATTTGTGAACATTAGAAAACAAAAGGAGATCATTAATACTTGGGAATAACATGGGAATGAATGAAACGCGCATGCGCATTTAAAAGACAGCGTTTACAGGGAGTGCGTCATTATTGCGCATCTAGGACCCTGAGTCGATCTGGCAGCCGAGTCAATCCGACACCCACACCGGTATGAAACTAAAACTGTTATTCTGAATAAAGTTTAAATGATATATTTTTTTCCGTTTAGATATGATTGAAGATACAAGTGTGTAGATTTGTTAAATGGTTTGAACGAAGGTAAATGGTTGAGAAAATGATTGAGTTATCTCGTTTTTAAGAAGTAGTAGCGTCAGAATGGCCAGACGTCTTCAATGAAAATAGCTGAAAACGAAGCCAGTATGAAACTAAAATTGTGATTCTGAAGAAAGTTGAAATTATATCGAAATTCCCTTTAGATATTGTTGAAGATACAAGTGTGTAGATTTGTTAAATGGTTTGAACGAAGATAAACGGTTGAAAATTGATTTAGTTACGTCTTAAACATTGAAGTAGTTGGCCAGGGAGTCAATGGCAGGACGGCTCCACTGTCCTCCCATTGACTCCCATGTTAAAAAAAGATAGTATTTTAAAAGTAGAATATCTTAAAAAGTATAAAACATTTAAAAAAATCTGAAAAGAAACGTGTGATTCCAAGCTATTCTGAACATTTTCAAATTGGAATGGAGTCTCTAGGTGAAATATTGAGGAAGGAGATAGGTCCCAAAATCTGTAGAGAATAATAAAGAAAGAAAGACAGAATAAAACGTATGAAGCACAATAGTTGAGCGCTGCATGCAGCACTCACCTAATTATTAATGATATATACACTGAGATGTATCTCTGTTTGAAGGTAGGTTTTGTTGTGTGCTGAGCTCACTTGGGGGCGAGTGACAGGACCAATGAAACGGGGGAGTGAGAGACACTGGGAACAGATGAGGAACAGATGGAGGGGAGAGGGAGAAGCGTGCAGGGGGATAGGGGAGGGAAGACTGATAAAATACCAAGACCTGCAGAGCACCAAAGGTGAGGTGACGCCCTCCGTGCCGCACGCCTCACTCTCCCCCCAGCCCGCTGTCTTGGTTTCTGTCTCGCTGTCCTTTGGGTTTGTTGTCTTCTATTTGCTCCGGTGTTGGCCCACGATTTAAATGGCAATTTGCCTTTATTTACATCGTCCTCCCAGCTGCTGGAAACATTTAGTCACTGTGTTTGCGTGTGTGTGCGTATTACATCAGTCCTCCAGAGATGCCGGCGGCGGTAAACAGGGGTCTCAGTGGTATCCTTTCTCAGCTTACCTCATTTTAACACACGCACACATACACTCCCATGCATGCACACAAGCTCTTACACAAAAATATGCAGTCCTACGCATTTGTTTGCGTTTTCGAAGCCCCTCCACAATCCCGTGCAGCTAAGGCAACGCAGCGCGTGCCAGTGGTCCCCGCCGTGTGCCAGAAGTCTGGTCTACAGCGGTGTACCACTTGGAAATGCACAAGTAAACACACACAAACAAGGTCATAGCTTCAGTGTGGCCTCCAGACAGAGGGCCGACGCCTACTGCATCCCAGAGCACTCTGACACATGGCTGCAGGCCTCTGATTGGACCGCTCCCAACCAGAACAAAGTAGCCGACGATCCAACGCAATAACTCCAGTACAGGCCAGGAAACACAGCAATGACCGAACAAACCATGCCGCTTAGCAAGGACACACTGTTTACACTCAAATCATTATAACCACTGTGGCACTGGGGTGTTCACAAAGGAGGATGGAAGTTGAAGGAAGGAAGCAAGGAGCCGAGGAAGGGAGGAAGGAATCATAAGGAGGAAGAGAGAAAGTCAGGAAGGAAGGAGTGTGTGTCGCAGGGCTGTGATAGTTTATGCGGTAGGATGTATTATCGCCTCAGACTCCCCATGGGGCCGGCGTGTTTGTTGAACAGTATAAACCCCCAGGGCCGTTGCTTAAGAGAGAGACACTTGACAATATGTTAAAGGGAAACGGGGGTAGGAGGGGGGGACTCAAAGATGGCATTATATCACGTAGGGAGTAACTGTCACGCACCGCAGTAGCACAGGGGTTGTCTCGGGTAAATGCGTGTTTGTAAGTGTACGCCTTGCTGTGGTTGTGTCTCTCTGCCCTCTGCTGGAGCCTGTATGGGGCGTGTGGTCCGCTGGGGATGAGGCCCACTATTGTACTGTCCTGAGAAGGCCTCTGTGTCGGTCTGCGTGGATGAAGCACGCTAGCAAATATGTGAATGCTCTTTTTCTTTCTACAAATTGCTTTTGGAAAAAGGCTGTGTGTGTTTGTGTGGGAGCGTGAATGACTGAATGTGGGGGGTAGTTCAGAGAAAAGACTATTCTAAGAAGGTCCATGTTTGTGTCACGCTCCCAAGATAACGGTCCAGGAAAATGAAACGTGGGAAATACAAAGTGGTCAGCATGTGCGGTCAACTGCAGGTCATCCCTCCTTATTCTGTATTATCCCCCACTACTGCACACAATGTCAAGGGTAAACACATCCCATGACCAAAAGGCCAAATCAATGTCACAATGGTCCATTAACAATGTTTAGATGTACAGGAGACTAAAATCAACTTGTTCTGCAGTCCTTTGCATTATTTTCGTTTTAAATCACAGACACCCCCACTCCCACCACCACATCACCATATCCCTCCTCAGGCAAAGAAAATCCTTTACTGAAATGAACACGACTTAGAACAGCATCAAGACAATTTTCACGCACCGCATTAGAGCGATGCAGTGTTACCCCCAGAACTGTATGGATAAGGCGGCCGCCTTAAAAACACTAGGGCCCCACCTTGACTACCAATGTATTAAAAAATTAAATATATATATATATACATTTTTTTGTATTTTTTTTTTTCATTAACAAAGTACAAAACTCTCGTAGGACAAGAAAACATAATTCCATCAGGTACAAAAAATATAGATAAACAATGCATTGGTAATGCCATAAAGCTTCTTGAATGAAATTGAAGGTGGGTGCGGAGGATAGTTCACCTCTGTGTCTTCCGAATTGAAACGGCAAGGGGGGGAATGGGGGATCCCCCCCCCACCTCGGAAGGAGGGAGTCTTGCCCGGGGCAAAATACCCCCAAAACACCACCTTGACTAAGACAGTTCCAGGGGTAAACACTGCAATGTCTTTATGCACTTGAATGAGATGGACGCCAGTCACATAGGAAAGAACCTCCAGGTGTTGCTTCTCAGGCGAGCTGGGGAATCCCCTCCTATGATCGCCAAAAGGGATGTGTGACTGAATGGCTGAAAGTGGCTTTGGATAAAAGCGTGATGTGCTCCCCTCGTTCCGCTGTGACTGACCGGCCTCCTCTCTCTCTTTCTCTCTCCTGACAGAACTCCATCCGCCACAACCTGTCCCTGCACAGCCGCTTCATCCGCGTGCAGAACGAGGGCACGGGGAAGAGCTCCTGGTGGATGATCAACCCCGAGGGCGGCAAGGGGGGCAAGGCGCCGCGCCGCCGCGCCGTCTCCATGGACAACAGCAACAAGTACCACAAGACGGCTCGCGGCCGCGCCGCCAAGAAGAAGGCGGCGCTGCAGGCGGCGGCGGGGGGCGAGGGGGGCGGCGACAGCCCCTCGGGTCTGTCCAGGTGGCCCGGCAGCCCCGTGTCCCGGAGCAGCGAGGAGCTGGACGCCTGGACCGACTTCCGCTCGCGGACCAACTCCAACGCCAGCACGCTGAGCGGCCGGCTGTCGCCCATCCTGGCCAACCCCGAGCTGGACGAGGGGCCCGACGAGGAGCCCTCGCTGTCGCCCATGCTCTACTCCGGCCCGGGCGGGGCCCTGTCGCCCGGCCACGCCCCCGGGGGCGCCCCGCCGCCAGTGGAGCTGCCCCGGCTGGCCGTGCTGGCGGAGACCATGAACCTGAACGACGGCGGGCTGGGGGACGACCTGATGGACGAGCTGCTGGACGACCTCGCGCCGGACGTCCCGCCGCCGACCGCCGGGGCCAAGGCCTCCCCGGGGTTCGGCGTCGTGTCCCAACCCGGCGCGCTGAGCCCTCCGTCCCCCGCCGCCTCCGCCCCCGCCGCGGCCGTCCCGGCGGCCGTCGGCGGCACCAACGGCTACGGCAACTCCATCTTCGGGCCCCACGCGGCGGGAGCCTCGCTGCGCGCCTCCCCCATGCAGACCATCCAGGAGAACAAGCAGACCTCCTTCTCCAGCATCTCGCGCTTCGGTAGCCAGACGCTGCAGGAGATGCTGAACTCGGAGGGCCACAGCCACAGCGACGTCATGATGACCCAGTCGGACCCGCTCATGTCCCAGGCCGGCGCCGCCGCCGTCCTGTCCCAGGCCTCCCGGCGAAGCCTCCTGCTGCGCAGCGACCACATGATGACCTTCGGGCTGGGGGGTGTGGCCCCGGCAGGCCAGGCGGGGCTGCTGCTGCCGGGCGGCGGCGGCGGCGGTCAGAGCGCGCTACGCAGCGTCAACAGCCTGGCCAACGAGGTCAACGCCCTCACCAACGCCAAGCAGCAGAACCTGCTCTTCTCGCCGCTGGGCGGTAACGGCTCGGCCACCATGCAGATCGACTCCTCCATCTTCCTCAACGGCACGGTGGGCGGCGGCGGCGGCGGCGGCGGTGGCGGCGGTGGCGGCGGCGGCGGCGGCGGCGGAGGGACCTGCCAGGACCGCTTCCCCTCGGACCTGGACCTGGACATGTTCAACGGCAGCTTGGAGTGCGACGTGGACTCCATCATCAGGAACGACCTGATGGACACGGACGGCCTGGACTTCAACTTTGACTCCCTGGTCAACATGAACGGAGGGGGGGGCTTCACCACCAGCACCAAGCAGAACTCCCAGAGCTGGGTGCCGGGCTGAGCCCCTGCCACCCGACCCCCTTCCTGGACAGGGGTGTGAGAGCTGGCGGAGGACCGGGCACTAATAAGGGAGGGGGGAGAGGACTTACTGTAAACCTTGAAGAAATTCATCCATGTTTCCTTTAATTTAACATTGTGGCTGACAAGGCTAGTGGATTGCTATTCATTTGTAACTTGAATACCACGGAAAATGAACTTGTCTTGTCGTTAACGACGACAATCCGATATTCATAAGCTCTTCAGGTCCCGACTGTGGTTGCAGGCCCCCAGACGAAAGATCAATCACTCAACCCGTCCTTGTTTTGCCAAACCTGCCGTGAGCACAGCCTAGAGTCCAAACCCTCTGTTTACAAAAGACTCCTGGTGAAGAGCTTCAGCCTCAGTCAGACCACCAACAGGACTATGGAGGACAACCATCAGCCCCAATAACCACCATGCAAATCCCAGTATGACGAACTGGCCTCAGAGTTATGCAATTGTTTTTCTTTTGTTCCTTTTCCTTTGTATGGACACCCGGTCAAACGACGTTCAATGATGGACAAGTGATCTTCATCTGAAGGTCCTGGACGCAAAGACAAGAAGTGAAGTGGAAGATGTTCCTCCTGCAAAAAATGACTCAAAAGCGATGTGATGTCAATCTAATCTAGTGGTTTTACTTTGATTTTGTGCTACCTTGAAAATCCTCCTTCTTTTTCTTTTACGAAATTTCTGTCATGATTGTTTCTTGCATCATACATATGTTAAAAAAAAAAAACATGCATACATAATATGGTGATAATGTATAGAATGACCACTCATGCCAACCGGACACACAGACAAAGCCCTTTACCCCAATGAGCAGAGGTTCATAGCTCTTATGAAGTAGTTAGATTATACTAGTCCCTGGGTTCTGTTGTTTGCCTGATAACTCACAAACTAAATTGACTTGTAGAATATAAAGAAAAAATATGAATATGTAGAATTGCATTCAGTTTTTGTGTTTGTGTAACCGAAGACAAAAAAAAGGAGGGAAAATCTGCCACATTTGTACAGCAAGGTGTATGGCAAGGTGCTCGACTTTGCGCGGGCAGTGGGGGATTTCTGGGTCGAGAGGAGTGGAAGTACAGTCTGCTCTCCTGAAGCTATGGTGGATGGGTTCCGTCCAGTTCAATTTTAGCACAGCAAACATATGTAGCCAAAATCAATACCTGGGTCCTAAGGTTGTGAACATTTCCACACCATGACGGGTGCTCTATAAAACAGTGTTTAATCCTGCCCTGGGAGAAAGCACCTCTTTCCCCCCATGACCTACGGATTCAAGGCTGCAGCCACAAGTGTAGCATGGCAAGATGGAACCTATAAGATGTGAGGCTATCGGTTGTAGCATCCTCCCTCTAGAAGCCATTTTGTCTCTTGAGCAAAAACAATATAAGCTAACTGTATAAATTGCCAAATTACTTGAAACAAACAGTAGGACATGCTGGCAGCCAAATCAAGAGAGAAACCCACACACACACCCACACACACACACATGCTTGCATTCACTTTCTCAATCTTGACACATGCATAGAGTGAAATTCAAGCACAGGGATAGGTATTAGTTTGTACCTCTAGCTAAATTTCCTATCAAGAGCTTGTGGAGCCTGTTATGCATTGTTAGAATCACTCAGGGGGGGGGGGGGGGGGGGTGCAGGCGTTAACCAAAGTAGCACAAAGCCCCGGCTTGGGGGGCTGTGAAGCTTCGTGTTCTCAATTTGTAACCTGTGAACGATTCATTGGGACTTTTTTGGGGAGGAAGAATTGAATGGATTAGATAACCATGGGATCAGAGCCTGCAAACAAGGGTTTTTTATTAGTGTCCACTTCCCACATGGTAGGACACACACACACACACACACACACACACACACACACACACACACACACACACACACACACAACCCACTTTGTGGACACGTCCGGTGCGCCTACACTTTCTGAGTAAACATTAAGTGGTTATGTGTGTGTGTCTGTTTAAATTCTGGACAATTCTGTTCCTATTTCCTTGTTACTTTTGTTTCTTAAGTTCATTTGACTTATCTCACAAATGGGAACAAATACTTTGGTAATCCCTCCTTCTGCGTACAGCACATCCTCCGCCCCCGACCTCGCCGTATACATGTTGTATTTATGCATCATGAATCGTGTGAAATGCATTTATAACTCAGACGCGTTTTCTCATATATCCTCATATATCCTCATGTAGTACTCATGTAGTACTCATGAGGAACTTGAGCCTCTTGCAGGATGTATAATGGACGCCCCGGAAGGCGAGCGCAATCAGTGTTGGAACAGCGCCAATTTAAGAGGGGTTTTGTTATTGTGTTTGTTTTTGTTTGTTTGTTTTCCAAGATGGCTGACATCACGGTAGATGGTTGTAGCATCTGGACGCCCCGGTACCTCTTCTCTGTTCGGGGACGTTGCCCAATTTTTTTGCCCCCCTGCTGTGTCAAAATCGATGTGAAGGAGTTGTGTATGAGTTTCTTTGTGTGTGGTGTGTGTCACGCCCAGGCCCAGAGGGGGCGGGGGCCAGACGCGTGCATGGTTAGCTAGAATGACCTGCTGTGAAACTCTACCCAAGGTGCAGTGCATGAACTACCTGTGCCCTGCCCCGACGGTTCTGTCTTCAACGAAGCCCAATCCACTGCAGTAGACAGTTGAAAAGACCTGTCTCTCATTTAACACACTAGAAACACCCACTGTGTGTGTCTGGTGTGGTTTTTTCAACACACAAGACACCCCCGTATTGTGTGTCTAGTTTCTTGATAAAGGTTACATTCAACCCCCAAGCGCTTTTGTATAAAAAACAACTGAAAAAGTAAAACTACATTGAACAGGGGCTTGCTGTACCAGTTTCACAACTGTGTGGGTTCCTCCTCTCCACCGACTGTATTCTGGGGTGTGAATAACCGCTTGGTGCAAACACACACAGGTGGGAGCCTATTCAATATAATAATGATAATAATGCATTTAATTTAGAGGTGCCTTTCAAGGCACCCAAGGTCACCTTACAGAGCATAAAGTCATCATAAATCGTTTAAAAACAAGACATTGTGGAAAATGTTCACATTCACAGACATTTTCTTCAGCTCCACATCATGGTGTTCAGCATGATGGGAGGGAGGCCATGTGAACGAGCTGATTTTACATTTTCTGTTGGAGAGGATAATCCCGATCTCCTTAAGAGCTATCCCCTTTTCCCTGTGCATGGATTGGCTAAAATACCAGGAACACCTCTTTGAAAAAAAATATTTACGTGAAGACGACTGACCCAGGTGAAGTCCCTCTGTTCTTTTATTTATTTTTTGTACCTATTTATATCATCTTGTCTTATTGGGGCCTCGGAGACAAATAGGGATACTTTGTAGGAAAGTGTTCCTGATTATTTTGTGCACAACGTGTATAATGTATAGCCATTCTGAAGACTTCTGACACCCTCTTGAAAACACATGAACCTTTATTGGAGGGAACTGGCAGCTGAAAGGTGCTTTCACACTGTTAATCCAGACGGGGCCCCAAGTTCATAATGCAACAGTGAAACACCAATCTCACTTCATACACGTCTTTTTGATGTAAGGTTTTCAAAGAAACGTTTCCTCCTGAAAGACATGTTGGAAAACGCTCTCCCCAAAAACCAGATTAGCTAGCAAACTCCCGGGCTAAAAGTTGGTGCTAACCCGATTCATGATATGTACGGTGTGGGGTGTGAACATTCCCATAGCACTGAGACGGCCTTAAAGGAGCAGTGCCAGTGTGTAGGATTTGGTGGTACCTAGTGGTGAGTTTGCAGATCAACCAACTGAGTATCCCCCCGCCCCCGCCCCCGCCTTCCAGCGAGGTAGGAGAAGCTATGGTGGCCAGTACTGATCTGAAAGGTGCCAGGTGCCATGTTCTTTAAAATAATGTAATCTTCTACAACATGTCATAGCTAGGGAGTAAGCTAGCGATTATGATTGTTTACTGTTCCGCATTGGTGTTTGATCGCGTTGCTTTTTGTCTGTTCTGGGCGACCTATGTAGATATAAGGAGTTCATTCTAAGGTCATATTAGATTATATATAATTCAATTATTTTACATTTCTTCCAAGTCAGTTCCACTCAATGCCACTAAATTCTACACACTAGCCCTTTAAACTTCTCTTTGCAGTCTGAGCGCCGTGTGAACACATAGACAGGCCTCTTCTCCTGTTAATCTCCCTGTCGAACACGTGTTCGCTATTTTCTCTATATCCCCGGCCTACACCAATGCCCCTTTACACCCTGTTAAACCCTGCTCCCCCCCCCCCCCCCCCCCCAGTAACCTTGCTTCTTCTCGACTTGACGTTAGTTGGTATTTTTCCTCTGTATTCCATTTTTAATTGTAAAGTAGTTTGTATATGAAATGGTGCGCATGTAAATAAAGCTTGGTGAGGCTCCACACTCCTTTCGATGTCTTTGGCTTTTTGTTAATTTCTTTACTCCTTCATTTCATATTCATAAATAAGAGACACACGCATTAAGTTTACAGCAAATCGGCACACCACAGGAGACGAGCAGGGCAGGAGGGCATTGTTTAAAAACAATGTTACTGCCATCCCTGCTAGCAGTCCTCACTTTATCCATGCTGCCGATTCCAGTCCCACAGACTAAAGCACACAAAGACTCTTCTAGATTAGTGTAGATCTGTGTTCTGCAAATGAAACCGTGCACCCCCTCTTTAGCCTGATAATCCCCCCCCCCACCCCCTTTGTTTGTGGGAGATCCCAGCAGTCAGCCAACTCCCTGTTCTACCCCGTTTCCTCGAAGCCCACTCCTTGCACAATGTGGGTTTTCTGCGAACCCCCAAGTGAAGAACAAGACCGCTAGCAGCTGACAGCAGACGGGTACACCTCTTCCTGGGATATTGTGAAATATACAGAACATAGCTGGAGGCTGGAACAGTCAAGAAGAACATGGAGTTGTGTTATTGGTGTAGGTTATGTAGGAGTTAACAACACAGATAATGGAGACTGGGATTTTGTTTCCAAAACACATTGTGACACACTGGAGGACAAGAACTAAAAATCGAGGCCGGACAAAGGCTCAAAGCTTCAGAATGGAACAAAAGATAAACTACAAACATAACAACAATGTGTTGCACTTGGTGTAACTCTGGGGTTGAGTTGTACCCAGGCCATTTGAAGTTTAAGTGGATGAGTATCATTCACGCCATTTAATCCATAGTCAAATATACAAAAAAACTCCCATCGACGCTGTTGACTTGACTTTTGTAAGCTAACTGTATGACAACTGGAACAGCAAACCAGGTTTAATGAACTGATGACAGAATTTAATACTCTGTGGCCATGAATGTTTAATATTGACAGTCCAAGGTTGTTGGATTGTTGCACATGGTCGTTGCTTCATGCGTGTGTGTGTGTGTGTGTGTGTGTGTGTGTGTGTGTGTGTGTGTGTGTGTGTGTGTGTGTGTGTGTGTGTGTGTGTGTGTGTGTGTGTGTGTGTGTGTGTGTGTGTGTGTGTGTGATTGGTATTCGTTGATTGGCGATGGTGAAAGAGCACACTGCACACTCTTGCAAACATGAAGCCATCAGAGGCCTCTCCCAGTCAGCTGGTCACCCGACTGATTGTGGGCTGGTGGGGGTTTAGGCGGTCCGCATGTCACACTAGTCTGCATTAGGTCATGAAGGTCTTCACTATCTCCCCTGAGCTCATGAGCTCTGCTTATTTATTGCTTCAGAAACTATACTCCCAACGACAGGACTTTTAAAGACAGTGTATATATATTAAAATTAAAAATAAATATATAGTAGAGAGAATATTAAACCGAAATATTATTTGTATAAAGGATATGTTTAAATAATATAACTTTGATATATTTCCTATAGTTTACCTCTACTCAACTTCTGTTATGATCATGTTGTATGTGTTCTGCTTTGCATGACGTCTGTGTGGCCCGTTGTGTCTCTGTTGGTCTCCTTCGCACTGCTTGCGGCCATACGTCTGAGTGTTTATCTTCCCAGCGTCGTAACCTCAGTCGGCTGTAAATGTCACACTTTTTTTTTGACACGGGAGGTCAAAAACTCAGACTGCTCGCTATGTGCTTAGTCATCACACACACACACACACACACACACACACAGGGGAAGTGGGAGTTGGCGTTGGCGTGACTCATTTGATTGCCTCGCATGCCGATTAAGTGACTCGAAGTTTCGGCTTTTATTTGTTGTCAATGTACACACACACAGCCCAGGCCGAGGCCTTTGTCACAGGTCAGGACGCCAGCGGGTGTTGAAGGTGTGGTGAGTTTCACTTGACCTGTGGGCCCTAAGCTGTTGGGATGTGCGTCATACAAAGAAAACACTTCCTTGATTAAGGTCGTCTTCGAGGTTGTCCGATCGGGTCTAATTTCACCTGACAGCAGGAATTAGCTGGTGTGTATGGGTATCCATGTGTGCTTACCTGTCTGTCAACACAAAGCAACCCAACCAGCGGGTTGCTATGCGGAGGAGACACATGACATATATACACAGGCACGTTACAGGACTTCCTCATGTCTGGAACATGCCTGTAGACTATGGAGGTAGATTTGTGTCTTTATTATGCAATCAAAAATAATAGGTTTGAGAGCAAAACTTTCCACACTGCAATCAAAAAATAGGTTTGAGAGCAAAACTTTCCACACTGCAATCAAAAAATAGATTTGAGAGCAAAACTATCGACACTGCAATCAAAAAATGTTTTATTGCAAGATAAATTAATGTGATAAAAAAAATATTAATGGGAACCCAAAAGTTTTGTTTGCAAATCCAAAAGTTTTGTTTGCGAATCCAAAAGTTTTGTTTGCGAATCAAAAAGCTTTGCTTGCGAATCCTAAAGTTTTGCTTGCGAATCCAAAAGCTTTGCTGGCTGTTGAGCTGAATCTCGTGGGCGGGACCTACGCCGAAAGATGTAAGACACGTCTCTATTGGCCAGTCTCGATCGGAGTGACAGCTTGGCAACATCCACAGTTAGTAACGAGAGAGGGAGTTCTATTTCATGTAGGCTACGCCGTCTAGGCTTCGCCTTATGGGCTTGTCCCGTGCGCGCGCTTGCGCGCCCTGAAAATCCCGTAGGCCTCCCTGTCAGCCGACAAGGAGACCATGGCAGAGGAGAGCAGGGCGATGTTGTTGACCGCCGCCGCGGATTGAGAGGCACAAACGAACACCCTGTCCGTCAGGCCGACAATCTGCTTCTGGAGGCGGTCGGGGGGCAGCGGCTTTTCGGATGTTGCCAAGCTGTCACTCCGATCGAGACTGGCCAATAGAGACGTGTCTTAGCCTACATCTTTCGGCGTAGGTCCCGCCCACGAGATTCAGCTCAACAGCAAGCAAATCTTTTGGATTCGCAAGCAAAACTTTAGGATTCGCAAACAAAGCTTTTTGATTCGCAAACAAAACTTTTGGATTCGCAAACAAAACTTTTGGATTTGCGAACAAAACTTTTGGGTTTGCAAACAAAACTTTTGGATTCCCATTAATATTTTTTTTATCACATTAATTTATCTTGCAATAAAACATTTTTTGATTGCAGTGTCGATAGTTTTGCTCTCAAATCTATTTTTTGATTGCAGTGTGGAAAGTTTTGCTCTCAAACCTATTTTTTGATTGCAGTGTGGAAAGTTTTGCTCTCAAACCTATTATTTTTGATTGCATAATAAAGACACAAATCTACCTCCATAGTAGACGGGCCTGAGTGAGACACTCAACACTCTCAGCCCTTACCTGCCACTGCATGGCCTGGACATTGTGGCAACCCCACGCCATTGACCAGGGGCCAGCCGCTGCAGCACCGGCCCCGTGGACGGGTGGTGGAAGGTAGATACCTCCCCCTCCACCCAGCTGCGCTAGAGGGACCATCAACCGGGCCCAGGGAATCAAGAACATTGGGGGCACCTGGGGGACCAGGGCAGAGGAGCTTTAAGGGCTGGGCACGTGGCAGACGGAGGAGAGGGCTGACGAGGAAGAGACGTGCTGTTGAACCGACGTGCTTTAACGAAACGTTTTCCCCACCAGGAGTAAGCCGGAGGCGTCGGGTGCTGTTTCCCCGCCGACCCCGAGGAAGGGCTGGACCAGGAGGTCCCGTGCCCTTATTCCCGATTACGGAAGAACCTTAGTTTATATGATTTCCCTTTTTGTGACTGGTTTTACAATAAAACCCGTTGCACCGCAACCCTGCTTCGTTCATTAATTCCAGAATCCCCGCCGCCGACGAAGGGGGTTGCCACAACATGTATTCACTGTTATTCCCTAGTGGTTATTTGGCATGGCCTAAATGATTCACTATATCCTTTAACCCCTGTTTTTCTTTTATTCCTAGTCTGTCTTACATAGTTTTGATAGGGCAATATGTGAAGCGTCTTAGAGTACCATATTAAGCGCTATATACATTTCATTTATTATTATTATATCAATATAGAACATACACGCCTTGATGGCCGCTAGGCGTCTGTTGTTATTCCCCTCCTCGTTTCTCTCTCACTCATTCATCTGAGAGTGTCTGTCAGCCATGGAGCCCTGGGATAGGAGGAGGCCGGTGTCAATCTAAAGAACTCCAATGAGTGTGACGCTATCACAGGAAATGCAAAGGTCACAATGTTCGAGGCATTCCTTTTTTGTTTTAGTTATTTTTTGATAAGCATCAGAACCAAACCCGTTTCAGTTGTCGTTGGGCGTTGTCTTTTTGAGGATGTCTCCCAAGTATTTTCTCGCAAGAGAGAGAAAGAGAAAAGATCCATAGTTGCTGCTAACGCTTCTAAATAGAGACCTGCGGTAATGACGGTCATTTAAGGGGCGAGTTCTCCCAATGTACCTAGCTCCCCCCCCCCCCCGCCCCCGCCCCCGCCCCAGACACGCTAAAGACCTGGGAACCGTCACTGCCGGGGTTTGTCACGCCGTTCGTCATGATGACAGGCGTAATGACACGCTGATTCCAACATAGATAATAAAAAAACTACAAAAAAGAAA
>NC_044068.1:20243057-20245557 GCF_902167405.1 Gadus morhua
AGCATAGAGATAACACCAAATATGTTCTGGTTGTGTAATTTTTGGAGGGTTATGCTTTGCAGTGTGAAAATGGCACATGTGATTCAGGTTTCTGTTACGTAAAAGGATTATTTAAATTTCTCTATGCATGCTTTGTATAAAGTCATATGCATACATAGGGCATGTCCCCATAACTTTACAGCATGTTGGGTCATATGGGCCGATATTTTAAATCATCACTTTTGTGGACCACCCAATAAATTGTTTTTCACTCAAATAGCTACATTTCCACAGAGACCAGAATACAGGCCAACTACAGCAATGCTCTGGAATGCACTGAGTGATTGATAGTGTGTGTGTGCAAGAGTGAAATTATCTCAATGTGGGCAATAAAGTCAAAAAATTACAAAAACAAAATATCTACTTTGTTAAGAAAACAGTACAAATGTAATTACAAAAGCCTGTTGATTCCTACATTTTCAAGTACGAGTAAGGACTCAGATGATAGGCAAAAGGCTTTGGAAAGAAGAGTTTTGTTATGATCCAATGGTCTGTGTTCTGGAAACAATCCCCCCCCCCCCCCCCAACAAAAACAACAAAAAAAACAACTGTGATCTGAAGTGGAGTTTACTCGGGTGCAAATCACAACGAACCGCATCCGGTTGACAGTTTGGAAACCTGGAGGAATACGTGGAGGAAATGCTTCAAAAAGGCAGCGGCTGAATGCTTTAGAAGTTCTCTTACCTCCAGCCGTGTCACAGTTGAATAATCCCACGGACGTACAGTAGGCATGAGAAGCTCTAAAGTTCAAATGTGTTTGAAGTCAAGTGGTTACAGAAAAAAGGTCATGTTTAAAAGTATTTTCTTTTCTCTTTTTTCTCAGTTCCCCTTATCAGACATTCCCAGGATAGTAACATAAAGCTAAAAAAACTAAATAGGTTTAGTTGCATAAATACGAGGAGGCTCAGAACGTAAACCTGCAGGATATTTTCTCTTTGTTTCGGAGAAACTCTTCATATGTTGGGATCTGCTGCCATTAATACAGACGGAGTCGGTTTGGGTGTGTGTGTGTTTGATGTGCATGCATGCACATTTGTGTGTGTAAGCATGCACGTATGTGCATGTGTGTACTTGAAAAGAGTAGTGGGTTAAGCTACCAGTGTCTCTACGTTTAATGAACTACACAGAAGCAACCCTCCTAGAGAATGTAGTATGCTAAGCTACAAAATGTGGCAAAAGCAGTTTACCACATCAAAAACTACTTTTTCTTTTTTAACTGAACCAACAATTCTTTATTATACAATTTATTAAAGAATAACCTGAAAACAAAACTCACACCACCCACCAGATGGAACCATGCCAGACCTGATTGACAGGTGTTAACAGGGTTAAGAAGATCAAGCTCAAATTTCTAACAAAAGCGAAGTTCACCTGGAAACAAGATCTGTTCAGCTCCCTCAGCCAGAAAGGGAGCTGTTTGTTGGAACTGAGATTTCTGAGTTTTCTTTATTCAAAGCCTTTATGTTTCAGTTCTCGTTTGCATTTAGCTCCAGTCCCTTTTACACGTGCTGCCCTACTGCGCTGGTTGGGACATAAAGCGCCTTTCAATATCAGAGTAAAAAGCTGCTTCACCAAATACTAAAGGAACCATGTAGGTGCAAAGATACTATGTAATCAACTCGGTGTGTCTAGTCTGTGTGTGTGTGCGTTTGTGTCCACGGTCGTAGAATCAGCTCAATGATTGGTACGTGATGTCTCGACGTACAGAGGTGCTTCTTTCAGCTATCGTCAACCTCACATCTTCCTCATTTCATCCTCTGTGTCGGGGGTTACGGATTCTTGGATTCATCTCAAAGCTCCATTGTGCTCCAGCTCCAGAAATACTGGGGAGATGTAGCTTGTGTGGACAATACCGCACGACTCCATCCATAAAAGAACTGAGCTACTGAAAAGCTGTTTGATTTAGAAACAGTGTTGTTACCGCCACATCAACTGAGAAATGTACTTAAACTACTAATGTCACTACTTGTAGCAACGCCACTGCCCAACACCGTGTGTGCATGTGTGTGTGTGTGTGTGTGTGTGTGTGTGTGTGTGTGTGTGTGTGTGTGTGTGTGTGTGTGTGTGTGTGTGTGAGTGATTGGGGAGTGGGGTGTCTGCTTTGGGAGGTGGGAGGGTGGTAGTGTCTGCAACATTAAACCGTTCTTCAGGGTGATGTTTATACACACATAGCCTCCAAGGGAAGTGTGTGTGTGGGTTGTTGTTTGACGTTGCTATTTCACCAGAAGGTCGCTGTGGGGAGCTACCTATGTGATCAACTAACTGCCTGGCAGTTCAACAAGCCGGGTGCCTTTATAAACAATGATGAGCCACATGTAAACATCCAGAATAAGAGTGCATCTTACCTTAGTAACGTTAAGTATTCCGAAGTACAACATGCGGGAGGAAGGCCATGTTATCCTACACAAAACACAAATCATTTCTGGCCAGCTGTTCCCCCTGCTGCGGGCTTCATGTGAGG
>NC_044068.1:20250557-20343057 GCF_902167405.1 Gadus morhua
CTCATACCTTATAGATTTGTGCCTCACAGTGAATCCTGCTTAAACAATAAGCATCTGTTGTATCAGCTCGGGCTCAGCCTGAACAAGGTCAAACAGGGCCAGCATCAAACTCTCTGCCGATGCCTATTATGCCTTGTCCAGTAGTTGTCTGGTTCAAGTTGTGGCTGGTTACCAAAGGTTACCTTACCATAGGTTACCAAACCAAGGTACATGTGGACTAGTGGACGTTTAAAGATATGTGATTTTAGTATGTCACCCCCTTTAGCCCTATATTACCTCCTTTGTGACAACAAAGTGGTCTCTGGAGATTAGTCTGAACCCCGGATCTGAAATAACAAATTCCAGTCCCGCCATTATACAGATGGGTTAACTGGGCAATAAAAGACTAAAGCTAATTTCTTAACGATTATATCGACCAATAGGAAACTCTATTGACAGGAATAAAGCCAACAAATCAAGAATCACAGCAAGTTTTGCAGGTTATGGGTGCTCTGATCAAATTGCCTCTTAAGTGTCAATGGTCACACTTATTTTAACCATTTTCCCTCACAATATAACCTTTTCGCAAAGGTGTAATCACAAGGAAGGTGTCGCTCATAACACTTATTATGTTTATGCAGCCTTTATACCAGAGCACAAGTGGTTTACTAAATTGTGGACATAACTCCTATTTGTGTTGACCCTAAAGCAGGCCACAACCGTAACATTGACTAGGTAGCAGCTGTTTCATTTATATGTGTCAAAGAACGAGCTAGAGTCAACGTGTTGTCTTCACTAGTTTAACCTGTGCCCTCGTAAATGAAGGTGCCAGACCCATGATGAATGGAAGAACAACACATATTCAACCACGCTTTGCAACAAGGGTCTGGTTTGCTTATGATATATTTTTTAGACTTTTTCTTTTTTATTACTACTTATAGGCGCTTGATATCAACACATAACATGGATCTTAATTTAACCACTCAAAACCAAAATCAGCACCAGGTGTTAATTCACAGGATGACATGTCGACTAAAGACATGACATTGTGATTAGCGACCCGGCCATGGGTCTACAGTGCAACCTCACGACTTAAGTCGCACCTAAATCTTCTTAACATTCATGGCGCGTCCGGGCACTTGTTGCATGAGTGAGCATTTGGGGAATTTCAACATTGCTGTGATTTCCAACATATCTTGAGTATGATAAAACATCGAGGTTATAATTGTTGTTTTATTAAGCAGTGCATTTTGATACAGCAGAGAAGTCCAACACTTTTTGAGGGGAGGGAAATTAGTATCCAAACCGCACGCCCAGAGCGGTGTTACAAACAGCTGTGCGTAATTCATGTCCAAGCATAAGGAGTGCGTGACCGGGATATCGATTCTATTATTGATTAAAAAAAACACAAGAAACGCAAACCGGACTGTTTTTTCTTAGAACACCAAGGTCGTTTCTGAGGACAATAGAGAGGAGAGGCCAGTATCAACTCTGCTTTTCGCTTGATGCGATTTCAGTGAAAGGGGCGAAGAGCTTCCAGACGCAGAGTGGAGGAGAGAAGCAGACTGAGGACTGGAGGATCGATGGTCGGGAAACTAAAGTGAACTTTCCTTTACGGGTATCTCCCGATGTTGTTGTAATTAAAGACTGGATTGCGGAGTTATCCTCATGGGACTGGGGGCCTCAGTCAGGATAAAGAGAGAGAGGACCCTCAGACCATCGGACCTTTGGAGAGCTCACTACATCTCACCGGTGGAACGGACGGCAGCTCCTTCTGCTGGTTTCCACTCCTGGAGGACTACAAATGACAGCCTACTAGTTTGATAGTGATAAGTACATCATATTCATTCATTGGACTATACCATATAATAAGGAATAGCTTTTGGATTCATGGTTTTGGACGCGCTTCAAGTTCCTAGGCTCCGATCGTTTCAAAACTTCAGTACAGCCTAACATGGCCTGTTAAAATGCATCCTTTCCTAGGAATGTAACGCGTGTGAGGAAACCTTTATGCACTAGAGGACCGGTTCTTTATTTTTCCTCCAACCTATTTTCCACATGTGTCTTTTAAAACGCATTTCCAAAGAAGAAGAAGAATTCATTGTCAATCAGTCCAAGACAGCGATGAGCGGACCCCAACACCTCGCCATGGGCCTGCTGCTGCTCTGCGCTCTGAGCGCACACTTTGGAGACACCAGGGAATCCGCCACGGTGGCGAGGAACGAACATAGCCTGAGGCACCACGCTGCGATGGTAAAACACCTGGACAGGAGCCGGGACACACACAGCCACAGCGAGACGGCCAACCGCTTGTCAGCAGCGAGGAGGGAAGCTCCAACCGGGACAAGGGTTTTACGCACTTTTGGAACCGAAATGGCGGACACTCCTGTGGGTGAGTAGGCTGTTTTGGAGTGGGAGAGCTGGCCGTGGATTCCTACAACTTGCTGGAAAACATTTCCAAGTGGTATTGATGTTTAGTTGGACTAATCGTTTTGAAGCTGACCATCTCCCCCCCCGCCTTTTCCCACCTTTTTATCTTGCACAGCAATATCAGCTAGAGATATCACAAAGAAAGAAAAGTTTATACAACACTTAACAGGTAAGGAGAGTGTGTGTGCGCATGGGAGATAGTACTATAAAAAAAATAAGCTAATGAGGAATGATAACTAATGTCTCCGAAACGAATGGAAATTACGGGGAGAGTGACTTGGATTTCAGAATCTGTTTTTTATTTCTCAAGGACCTCTGTACTTCAGTCCAAAGTGTCGGAAGCACGTTTACAGGCTGTACCACAGCACCCGGGACTGTACAACACCTACCTGTAAGTCCTGGACTAAATACCCCCCAAGATTACTGTCTGAATGTCTGAATGGTTCTCATAAAGGATCCGGGCTGATGCACACAACAGAATATTATCTCTCAATTTCAAAATAAATAAATGAATAAATAAATAAATATATTTAGTTTTCTTTATTTATACATGGACATGCTTTGATTTCTTCACTCTCTTTTCAGACTTCAAAAGGTGTGCACGACTCCTCCGGCGGTTAGCGGGCAGCCCACAGTGCACTGATGGGTAGCACCCTCCAGGTACACCAAGAGACTCTCTCCTGCATGAATGATTGGATGGATATATGGATAGATATAGACCAGTCTCTACTGAGGGAGTGAATGGATGGTCTTTAAACCATTCTCAAATGAATCCTGAACAGGATTCTGAAATTGATGGGAAGCCAGTGTGAGGAGATGAGTCAAGGTGTCCCAGGAGACCTCATGGAGGACTTGTCAGGAGCGGCAGCACGTTGGACCACAGGCAGGCGGTTCAGGGATGTCTTGCTAAGACATCCCGAAAGGGAATCACAGTTATCAAGACCGGAAATAAATGCATGGATGAATGAGTTTCGCAATGTCTCTCGGCTGGTGCAAAAAAAGCAACGAACCACCAATTTACAAACGCCTGGATTACGAAGGTCATGATGTTACAGAAGACGATAAAGAGCAAAGACTTTCGTAAACTGTTCAAGGAATGAAAAATGATCCTCAATGAGATGTAATAGTACAAGTACAGATACAACGGGCAAATAAGCAGACAATATAATGGTATCAGAAAATATTAATAAACATTACTAAATATAGCGATAAAACAGCAGAAATTAAGTAACCTTTAGCATTAAAGGATACATCCGGTGTAAAATGGATCTGGGATATGTTTAATATGATAACGATTTGGAATGTTCGATTGAGAGCAAAAGCGCGTATAGACGCATTCTTAAGTTGGCTGATTTTAGCCGATTCTACCAAAACGCTATAAACATGGAACGATGGGGGCATTTGTTATGGTAAAAACTAAATCGCTATTTTAAACCACTTAAAAGGCTAGAAGTAGCCCGACACTTCTTTGGTAGTATAATAAGGGTCTTAACATATAAAACGAGGCATTGATAACTTTGTTATTGTACAGATTGTTTAATCTACCTATCGAGTCTGGCATCGACGGGGGATCTACTGATGGTATTGTGTGTATAAAATGTCCTTTTTAATAAACAATCTGTGCACTTACAAAGTTATCAATGCCTCATTTTATATGTTATGACCCTTATTATAATACCAAAGAAGTGTCGGGCTACTTTTAGCCTTTAAAGTGGTTTAAATTAGCGATTTAGTTTTTTACCATAACACATGCCCCTATCGTTCCGAGTTTATAGCGTTTTGATAGAATTGGCTAAAAACAGCCAACTGAAGGATTCGTCTATATGCGGTTTTTGTGCTCCAAAACTAACGTTCCAACTCATTATCGTACAAAACATATCCCAAATGATGATGATGATGACATATCCCAAATCCATTTTACACAGGATTTGTCCTTTAAGTTAAAGGAAATTATGAGTACCTTTTCCGTAGGATCGCAAGCACTGATGGGGGTCCCAGTTATTGACCATGTGATCTTATAAACGATATGTACTTGCACTCATTACTTGACTCCATAAAGAAACACAGGGTGGGTGTACGCAGTGATAAGAAAATCAAGCCCTCTCCTTATTGACTTCACATGCTTCGTTGTGGACTAAATTCGACTCCCTCTTCATTCTAGGTTGTAGCAGTGCTCATGAATCTCAGCCAAAGAGGAATAGGACGAGAAGGTGAACAAACACATCTGTATAAAGAAGTGCCTTGGACTGTACCGGTTGCGGCCAACTCCTTCTGACCTTCCAACTATGCAGAAAGGTCCAGAATGGTCCTGCAGTGGTCTGACCGTCCTGGACATGGATCGTTAGCCCAACAGGTCCCCTACACCCGGGGCCCACCACCTACAGCCCCCCAAAACCAGGGTCCACCACCTATAAGAGGTTGTAAAACCAAAGCCAAAGAAAGACTTTAAAGAAATGGAAGTGAAATGGAAGAGGAAAATGTAGGTGGACACACACGACCAAACATCAGAAAATTACCAAAGTGGCATTAATTTTTTGCTTAAAAGAATCAAAAGGGATGCATTATTTTTTCAGTGTTCGGTTGACTTTGAAAAGAACGGAAGGATCTTTTGAAGAAAGGGGTTTCTGACGTCTACAGATGTGTGTTAAAGCTTGTGTTGGGCCTGCCATACTGCACTTGTTCCTGGACAACACGCCATGTAGGACCTCGGCCAAGGCCTACTACCTTCGTCTGCTTGTGCTAACACTGAAAACTACTCTTCAATTATTAGTTGCACCAAAAGGAACATTTTCTAATCTTTGGATGTCGTTACGAGAGAAAAAAAACAACCCAGGACCATTTTCTCAGCACTGGTCCCACTCACTAAATATGAATAGCACCCGACAAACCTTGGTTTAGTGTTGTATATTCTATCAAATATATTTTGGAGTTGCCAGTGTATATTCTGTAGATTATAAACATCTATACAAAGTGCAATATGTATACTGTAAGGCAAAGCTTGAAAGGAATAATCTAACTACCATGTTTGCCATTTATGAAGTGGGTGTTGAAAAGCATATATATTTAAATAAATTAAATATATTTAATAAATTATAACATTGATATAATATAAATGGCTTCTGTTGCGTTTGCATTGACAATAAAATGAGCACATTTGTGAAGGCGTCTTTAGGGACAAGGCTTTAGTCAAAGCTCTTAATTAAGTCCCAGTGTGAATGGAATGGAAAAAGGCAACATATAAATGCTTAATATTTTGTATCTAAACATTACATTTCCTAAACATAGGATTACTTTAGAAGCCTTAATTTTTCACTTTTTTCTAAAACATATTTATTGTAGGCCATATAGAAATACAAACATCTAGAATGTTTTAAATGGCGCTGGCTTTTTGCATACAATGTAGACATTATAGAAAAAGGCTAAAAATGTACCCAAAAACATCCAGCATAATACCCATCTAGATTAACATTTAGTCCAGCATTAACTCTGACCCTGGTCTTGACCTTTAACCTAGACAGTTTAACCTCCTTAAATGTTGGGTCATGTGACACCATCTATTGGCTGGCCTGAGAATCAGATGGAATCCTTTTCATCGATCATATGGACATTTGATTAAAACAAAAAGCCACAATTGTTTTAAAACAGTTTATTTATGACCAATTCTCATCACCACAACACAGCTTATATCCCTATACAGTGCAACTCCTGAAGATCATTGCCAAACAAACAGGGGTTGTCTTGGCCAGTGTATTATAACGAGTGGCTTAGTTGGGCTCAGTTGATGAGTGTTAAGAGGACATAGCATAATGAACAATTGAGGGCCAATCATAGCATTGGTCCAGTCATGGTGTTGCTAGGAATTGTTCTCCAAGAACACTTTGCAGCATCTCACGCACTGTTCGTAGACTGTTTCAAAGTCCTCCTGGCTTCCCTTCAGGCGAGATAAGGAGGCAGAAATGATGTTTAACGGCGACCAATTTAATATATGCAAGCTTCACATTGTTTTGAAAGAACTGAGAGCTAGCCCGGCTCAGAATATGATAACAATCTAAAACTAAATTGATCTTACATTGACCTTAATCCATGCAGTTTTTTTGTTTATCATGACCAAAGAACAAAGCAATGTCATTGAAATTGAAATCAGCTCAGCGTCTTCCGACGACTGCATTTCACTACAGTTTGACTTATTGGTCATCACAAATGATCTCTTGCCCCCTTTAGATGTTTGACAAGTATACATTCAATGTCTCTGGGCCCTCATTATAAGTTTGTAAACTATTTATACTTCACATTTTAGTACCACATTTATTTTGTTTGTAAGGCAATGGGTCCAAGACGACACCAATTAGTTCCAACTACATCCAAAAGCCAATGATAGGGCCAATATGACCTAACCAGGCAGGATTCATAGGGCTAAAATAACAAGCAGGAGAGAAAAGGAAACATTAGTGAGGGGAGTGAAGTGGAGAGTTAATGGTGTGTTCTTGAATCCTCGAACTTCCGAGTCGAAAGTCGAGGTCTCCCAGCTTTCTTTCTGCATTTCTCGGAGGCACTCCCCCTTTTTGTCTTCATCTTTCAAAAATCTGAGAGTAGACCGAGAGCAGAGATGGCGCTCTCAACAAAATGGCTGCGCCCGTGAAGAGATTTTTTGTATTTGTACCACGTAGGTCATTTTAATGTTGATTTTAAATGCTCTTACACACTTGATAATAGCTACTTTATTCCGGTCACCAATTAATACATTGCATGGTCTTGCTGTGTGTGCAATACAATTTAAAGTTGGGTTGTTTGTTTTCGGGCTGGTTTGCTTAAGAGGCTAATGTAGCTAACAGTAAACAGCGACTAGCCAATTTCATGCCACAATCACAATGACGAACAGGAACGCTATGAATGCTCCGAGACCGGAAGTGACGTCAAACGTGCAACTCGGAAGGCTGGCGTCCGAGGATTCAGGAACACACCATAACGGTTGGCCAGGGCTGGTGTCAGCCATGGCAGGAGAGGCAAAGTTAATTTGAAATACACCATGGGGGAAAGTGAACACGCCTGCAAGGTTGCAAGACAATAAAGATGTCAGGAGATGCATGGTCTCAGTATCAGGATTTGTGGAAGTGGCAATACCAATGCCAACTAACCACCTTTCAATAGGAACGATTGGCCCAACAACTGGTGCTTCGGACACAAACTAATAATTTGAAGCCTGGCAAGGTTGGTTTTCGTTGGATCATAATGTCAAAGAGCCAGCAGTCCAAAGCAGATCAATTCTCGTTGAATGATGATGCCAAATAAAATGGGTATTTCAACAAAAGCCTCCCAAATAAATCTTTGCATTATGCATACTTGGCTGATGAATGTCAGAGGGGACACAATGATCTGAGGTTATAAAGAGTTTGGAGAGGAGAAACATTTAAAAGGCTCCAAATCCTTATCACTTGTTCCCAGATCTCGAGGAGAGCAGCATTTAAAAAGAAAGAGCAGAGCGATCACGATTCATCTCCAAATTTAAAGGGGCGTGCTCCCACTCCAACAAGAACACTACTTACGTAATATGGGTCTTTGATGATCAGCTGTTTCTGGGGGTCATAGGAACCGAGTAGCTCAATCTTGGCACTGTAGTTGCTCACAGATTTCGCCTTCCTTTTCAGCTCGCTGCAAATACAAAACAAGGGTTGAAACAGAGCCTGAGCAAAACAAAGAATAATTTAAACAATGTCCAACAGATGATGAATAAAAGATCCAGAGACTGTTGATGGGGATTATGAACATCACCAGCACCTACAGACGACGGTGGGGCTTGAGCCCCCAGAGTACCTGGTTACCCACTCACCCTGAGCTAGGTGCTGGAATTCATACCAAAAGACGGTGCACCCCAAAGTCCATCCTTAATAAATGCAGGAATGTAAGGGCTTGGTGCATCCCAGGTCTATGGGTCTATCTATAGAAAGCACACCAATGTTTATAATTGTTTGGTAAGGATCAGCATGTCTGAGAGGAAGCAGGAAATGCCAACCCGTTTCACACTATGAGGAGCCATTTACCCAGCTACCCCATTTGTCAACTTCTGGTTCTCCAACTGTGAAAAATGCAGATGGTGAAAATTAACCCCGAGGACTTGATTATCAGTATGTGATGCAGTTAAAAGTATTATAGACTCACTTTTTCTAGAACATCGTTCCTGGCACTGGACAGGGTTGCATGCCAGCAAGGTTTCGATAATAAAGGACCTTGACTTTCGCTGTTATTTACGTATACAGTATCAGTATTAATTATTTCTGCAAATTTAAGACTGGAAACAAAAGACACTTGAATCTGTTTAGATAGCTTTGAGACACCTGCTTAAAGTTTCACTGAGGAAATGTGGGTAGTTGTGGTTTTTTATGGATCTGAGCGTCCAAACGCAATGCGAAACACTAGAGTGAAAACCATCGATAATCCAATGAAAACAACCTGATGACCTATGATGCAGTAGAAGAAAAAAAAGAACCAGGGCATATTTCACTAGGAACAAAGCAGGAAGAGGACAGCTAGAACAGAGGGTCCCCTGATAAAGCACCTTGACAGCAGGATGAAATCTATTTATGTATTTACTCTGCGGACTTCACCCACTTTCTCTAGAACCTAAGGTCTATTTTCCCAGTCTGGTCAGCTTAACACTTGGCTCACAGTTTAAATGGATGGAATGGGGGGAAAAACACAGCAAGACGAGGTATCCAAAGAACTCGGTAAGCTGCTTAAAGATCAGATCTGCCATGGGCATGTGATCTCAAACTGATCCTACAATGTTCAAAGTAGCCAAACATAACCCAGCTCCTGGCCTTTGGAAGCAGCTTAGGGGGGATGGATATTGCTCATTAGCTGGAGCCTGCGTCGACATGTGGGGCTCAGTCGCTGTCTCCCTGGGACTGTGTTGATGTGTGTGGGAATAGGAGGACTGGAGATCCGTCTTTATGCAACCTGGTTTGTCCTTACAGTGGCCCATCCGCCAGACCCGACCCCGGACAAAAGACCAATCGTTTCCATCCAGAGCCAACGTACGCCTGTGAGGGTCACCCTCATCATCTGAATGATTGTCAAGACCACGTTTCTCTCCTTGCCCTACTATCACATCACAGCAATGCACATGGAATTATTACGCTAATTATGGCCTTTAAAAAGGTTTTAGATGGTATTTAAGTCCCTGGTCAATGAGCAGCTATGAAGGCTGTGTGGGCTTTGTGCTTGCCCGTTGAATCTGATGTAGGAGGCCTCCTGGATTGTTTGCGACAATGCCTGCCTGGCCAGTACATTTGGATTCATGAAAATTTAAAATAAAAAAACAAAGAGCACTCGCAACCTCATGCCAAATAACTGTACCTCATGTTGCTGTCGTCCATACAGAGAATGTACTCAAAGTTCATGAAGTCCTCCTTGGTCACCTGGAGGTGAGATGAGGACAGATGTGACAGAGGGAAGGTTAACTTTGGAGGCGGGGCTGTCCAGACATGTGCTCCACGACATGCAGAAGGGCCTCTCAGACAGTCTCATAACTGTTGCTATGCGCCACATCCATCAGCTGTAATTAAATGGGAGTAGTCATCACAGTAACAACATACTTATTCACAATATAAAGCCCCTATACAATTAATTTATGAGTAACATGAGTCGTATGCGATAGATATAGTATATAGAATTAATGTAATATACCGTTTTTAAATATCACGATTAGTGGTTGGAAAATAGATAGATGAATAATGCTCCAAAAAGGATAGAGAGAAGGTCTAGAGAGAGGCAGACATTGAAAGGGAAATAAAGAGGAGATCAAAGCAGCACATCTTTAAGGATGTTGTGCAGAGTATTTGACAGGGCATGACTTAATGAAACTGGTGGAATAAACCACGCAGCCCCGGTACGTACGAAGGGGTCCAGTGGGTCAAACTCATAAGACAACTGGAGTTGGACAGGAAATGACAACAATGGGGAAAGGATGAGAAAATAGAAATGAAACAAGCTCAAACCTGGTTAACTCTAGCAACAAGACTTGTAGGACGTGTGTGTGTGTGTGTGTGTGTGTGTGTGTGTGTGTGGCGTTTCTCATTCGCCTAATCGAGCAATCGCGCACAAAATACATTTCAAAGTGGATTGGCCCACTTCCCGATCTTCAGTCCCTGCTGCAGAGCGAATTCAAATGGCCAGCACAACGGGCTGGGGGTCTAACACCGTAATATATAACTTTAACCGCATTTCACATTTATCGCAAATATCCCGCTGCTTCGGGTTTTCCTTTGTAGGCGCGTTGGGAGGAGGCGCGGGCGAATCCGCTGTCAGTGCGTGTGCATGTATCAGTGATACGTGGGTTTATCCAATAAGTGGTAGGGTACCATCGCATCATTGGCATTTATGCCCGCTTGTCTCCGTGTGCGTGTGTGAATGAGAATAACAGGAAGGAAGAGTGCTACACGGAGATTAATAAACTGAACAATATTTATATTTAAAAACCGCGAAAAAAAAATAGCAGAATCAATTTGTGGCGCTCTTGGTTCATTCTGTGGCGCTGCGCAACACATTGGTCTATGTATGGGAAACACTGAAAGTTTCGATGTGAGGTGCTTGGCGGGGTAGGGGTGTTTCTCAGAACTCAATTGAGAGTGAGAAAAAATGGAAGGATTTGGTGCTGGTTCACAATAGCATTACAAACAACGCAACACTGAGCTATCAAACACTTTTGGGAAGAGTTATGGCTTAGCTTTTGAAAGGGACATTGTCCTGCGTACTACGGTGACGGTTTCGGGCGCCCTGGCGATTGCTCCCGCGCCCCCTCCCTTCTCCGTTTGTTTCGTTTATTTTAATTGACTAATTAAGGGCGCCACCAGAGGGCACCCCCAATGCATTTGCCGCCCTAGGCAGTCGCCTAGGTCCTGCTCAGGAGTCACAATATACAATGGTATGATAAGTTTATGCACCCATGCTAAAGTTGACTAAAAAGAGGAATAGAAAAATCATCTTGAGGGAAAATCGATCTTAGTGCCTTAATTAAACAAATGAGGAAAAATCCAACCTTTGAGGCCACCAATTTTCTTTGCGAATGAATAATGTATCATAAGTAAATAAATAAATGTTCTTCATTAAAATACAGGGTGCATAAGTATAGGAACCCCTATGTTCAATTCCCATAGAGGCAGGCCGGTTTTCATTTTAACATAGGGGTTCCTATACTTATGCACCCTGTATTTTAATGAATATTTATTTATTTAAGATACATTATTCATTCGCAAAGAAAATTGGTGGCCTAAAAGGTTGGATTTTTCCTCATTTGTTTTAATAAACAATTAAGATAAATTTCCAAAAGATGATTTTTTTATTCCTATTTTTAGTCAACTTTAGCATGGGTGCATAAACTTATTCTTACCACTGTAAAATAATTACAATTCCTTAATATCATTAAATAAGTGTTAAAGGTTTCATGAGAATACCCACATACAGATTTAGTAACATTGTATGAGGAGAGTGCATCATAAAATAAGTAATACCAAATTAGCAGCAGTGGATCTGATTTAAATTACGGAACAGTATTTAGCTAATTATCTGAGGTATCGAGGCCTGTGAAGAGGTTAACACACACACACACACACACACACACACACACACACACACACACACACACACACACACACACACACACACACACACACACACACACACACACACACACACACACACACACACACACACACACACCTGTCGTGCCCTGTGGCTTGTCTCAATGCCATGCGACCTTAGGCAGGCCAGACCGCGGCTGTCCGGTGAACTGCCTGTATTCCAGTCAGATGTGGCACCACTGTCTATGAACCACTGCAAAACACAAAGCGGGGGGGGGCTAGTTACTGCTAACAGTTTGGTGTTGGTACCTGCCGGGCTATATGGCTCATGGGCACGCCGTGCTTCTTCATGCAGGCCTGCCCGCGGTGGTCGGGAGGACTTCCAATCTCATAGGTGGAGGTGGCAGCACTGTCTATCCTCCACTAGGCAGGGCAGAGCATGGAAAACCTTCCCTGGTTAGGATGTATGGCCGCAGAGCTGAACAATATTACAACAGTACATTATTGAATTTGCATTGATTTTGGTTTCAAGTTAAACATTAGACTGGATTGGGGCTGGTGGTGGGTCAGTTGGTTGGCTGGTCGACATTCTCAACATGTTGCATCTGAGTCTCATTATTTTCGGGGGCGGTAAAACAAATGGAGAACTTTGTATTTGAATATTAAGTGATGGGCTATGTTGTGTAAGAAATAATATGAATTATTTGAAGCGTGTAGCCGTAAAACTTTACCCCTGCTATTTTCTAAAGGTTCATATTGGGAACTTGCTTTGATTTCCCCAAAATCAGACTCTTTAAAGAAGGGAGTGGTCGAAAGAGGAGGGATCAGGGATAACAGTTGTATATAAACTGCCCATGACACAGAAGTATTTATAAATAGAATTTGCAAGAAAAGTGTCCGGAATACTGTGATGTCCAGAATATTGTGAGACAACTTTACAGCAACCTCTGACCAATAAGCTATTTAAGAACGTCTGTTCAGAGAAGTTGATACCCTCTGTGTTTGTTCACTATGCTGATGAGATGTTAATACCCTCTGTGTTTGTTCACTATGCTGTTGAGACGTTGATACCCTCTGTGTTTGTTCACTTTGCTGTTGATCAGAAAGTTACAAACCCTGTGAATGCTGACTACTTAAAGTGTAATTCCGGCTAGGGCTGCAGGATATATCGGCTATGTACGATATATCGATATAATTTCCACGGGGATACAAGATTTGACAATATCGGTTATATCGATATGTGTTAAAATTGTCAGTTTCCCCCTCAAGCGTCTACAGCGCTTGCCTTGGAGACTGTGAGCGCGACCCCTCCCCCTCCCACTCTGTCTTTCCGAACGTGCCGTGTGCAAAGACGCCTCATTCCCGCCCCCGCCGCCCCCCCACAACAAGCATGGATGATACCCGTAAAGAAAACGAGACGGCGGCGGTAGATGAAATTGTTTCAAAGAGGAAAAACAACGGCTCCATAATGTGGAAATAGTTCGGGTTTAAAAAAAAACAGATGAGCAGCAGCTGCAGGTCATGTAGAGAGTGTAGCAAAACCGTTGCGACTAAAAGTGGAAGCACGACAAATCTGTTCCACCATTTACAGCAGCGGTACAAAGTGCAGTATAAGGAATGCGTAATACTCTGTGGCTGTGCTGCTGCATCACAGGCCGCGACAGTTTCTTCTGCCCCGAAACCAGGGCCGGCGCTCGGCAAATGTGTTGGGGGCGCCCTCTGGTGACGCTCTTAATTAATTAATTAAATATACGAAACAAGCGAAATGAAACCAAACATGTTCCCAAATGGAACGGAGAAGGGAGGGGGCGGGGGATTGAAGTTACGGCGCACTGAAACTCTCACCGTAGTACACAGGACAATGCGACGAAGCCAATGCTCTTATTGGTAGCTAATGTGTGTAACCTACAGCTTTATAATGTTCTCTGCATAGGTGATTATTTTGTGAAGAAGGTGAAAAACGTCCCTTTTTTTTTTTAACATGTTCATTAAATTCTGTTGAAAATAACGACACAAAATCACATGTTGCAGTCATACTGACCTATGTTTTAATAAAAGTGCTTGCATCATCTCACATGTGGCTTTTGACTTCGAAAAAAACCATCTAACCCACTCTATAGAAAATATCGAGATATATATCGTATATCGCCATTCAGCCAAAAAATATCGGGATATCATATTTTGCCCATATCGTGCAGCCCTAATTCCGGCGAAGATTGAATCAAGGATCTTTTTGCGACATGAGGACCCATAAAATAAGCTCTCCAGACAATTTCTTCATTGATAATCGAGTATAGAGATTGCCCGTGAATGCCCGGAGCAATGTAACATCCAAAATGGCTTCCATGTTATTAGCTAGGGGCAGTGTGAACACTTCCAAATATATATTTTTTTACCACTAATATTGCTCAAAATAGCACCAAACCTCTGCAGTAGCATTACTAGTGTCCCTACACATAAAATGTGTTCCATGTTACCAGGAAGTCCACACAAGTCGATTACCGGCTACCGTATATAATATAATAGAGGTGCCAAAGAAATCGACTCAACAAACTGCCCTCTTGATACTTGGCTGCTTTAAATTTTTGGGTGCCTCTATTATATTATTTACACACTAATTGATGTCACTTCAGTCAGCGACATACGCAGCATGCGCAGGTGATTTCAGCATCAAGGCCAAGCGACAAGGAAAGCTTGACCTGAGGGACTTCGGCTTTAGAAGACAAAAAGAACCACGGAAAGGAAGGTCAAGAGAGACTCAAGTTAGGCGTAACTACTGAAAATATGGTAACGAGAAGTAGTACCTTTTTCAATTCGGCGCAACGTTACTTTTCCCAGGAACAGATTTGACAGCGATACTGCATTCTTGGGCAGTATCGGGCGGGGTAGGGGTGTTTCTCAGAACTCAATTGACAGTGAGAAAAAATGGAAGGATTTGGTGCTGGTTCACAATAGCATTACAAACATCGTCACACTGAGCTATCAAACACTTTTGGGAAGAGCTATGGCTTAGCTTTTGAAAAGGGAAATTGTCCTGCGTACTATTGCGCAAGCACGCACGCAGGCACGCTTGCTGCGCGCCTGCGTGCTTGCGCAATAGTGCCTTCACAACCTCATTCCACACCATACGAGATAGACACTGGTAGCGTGAAGCAGGCAAGATCACTTCCGCAGGCAACTCTGTCCCGTTTTCTCCCTTTCATTCCAACCCGTGAGCAACGCAAGTCTCACTTCTCTGCCGAATGCATTTAAAAAAATAAATAAATAAGAATCAGTTTTTAAAATCCTTAAATGTAATGCATGCCTCCGAATCGTTTGATGCGTCCGATCAGCTGCTTTTTTTGGGATAAAATAAGAGCGATGACAGCAGTCATCGGTCTTAAAAATATAGAATAATAATAATAATTATCACACCGTTGGTCTCCCACCATATGCGCTGTCATCAGCACAAATGATCTGTCCCTAAAAGTTAAAATCCACAATCCTCCCTGGCTTTTATTTTACAACTCAACCACTGGTAATAAGGATTGACATTGGTTAGAAAATACTGCTTTTTAAAAGTTTTGTAAAATATATAATTAGACTATGATATGTATATCATCCCCAAAACATGATTACAAATGAATGATAATAAATAGTTATTCTAAATAGTAAATCCCCATGTTCTCACCTTGTCCACAGTCCCAGCATCAGTCACCATCTTCTGGAATACTGCTTCAGCAATCGGGGATCTGCAAATATTCCCTTTTAAAAGGCACAAGAAGAAACAAAGCATGATTGAAAATCAGCCATGGGGCATGAGAAAATCTTTGGACATGTATATTTAAAAAGGAATACACAGATATCTGTAAAGTTGTTTGATTCTAAATTCAGAATTTAACGATGGCTTGGTTAGAATTTGCATTCCATCAGCCATGTGCATTGACGTGCAGAGAAGCAGTAGCCTAGCTCTTGTTCAAGTGAGGGGAATTTGGTTATAGCGACTTAAAGTAATTGCATTCCACAGCAATGATAAACCCCAAAAAATAATTCAACTGAAAAGGTGAAACTAGGGCCTAAAAAATTTTTTTGTTTGGTTCCGGTTTCCGACCGACCCTGTCAATTTATGTGAGACCCAAATTATTTTATGAGCTTTATAAAAAAAAAATAAAAAAAAAATATGATTTGATGCAAACTATAATTACGTTTTGGTACAGCACCTCTTCATTCTGTACAAGGATGAGCGAATTTTCTCGTTTTTAAAGATCCAATGCCATTCTATTTTATGATGCTTTAATATAGGTATGGGCCACAAACACAGTATTCAAAGACGTCCCCGAAATTCAGCCGTGGTGCAGCGTTACAGTCACTCCGAAACAGTCGCACATTGAGCTTCCCCCAAACGCGCTGTTTCGGTGGGCGTGTCAAGGCAGGTCAAGGAGGGGGGTGGGGGTGTGGCCCTGAGCAGCTTGTAGCCACTACCATGCGCTCTGTATACGGTGGGCGTGTCAAGGCAGGTCAAGGAGGGGGGTGGGGGTGTGGCCCTGAGCAGCTTGTAGCCACTGACAGTACCATGCGCTCTGTTTACGGTGGATGCATCGCAATGGCTCGTAGAAACCCATATTATACATAGATATCTATATCATATAATATATAATATATATTATCACCTGGCCCTGAGCAGCTTGTAGCCACGGTACCATGCGCTCTGTTTACGGTGGATGTATCGCAATGGCTCTTAGAAACCCATATTATACATAGATATCTATATCATATAATATATAATATATATGATCACGGCCAAAAGCTGTGTGAGCCTCCAGACGATAGGTTATTATGAATCTCAAACGACCGCGTCTACTTCAGATTGATGTGGAAGTGGAAGAACCAGAGACGTCAGAGAACCCGACGAAGTCCTTTGTGATTCATTATATCGTCTGGACGCGCACACAGCTTTTGGCCGTGATAATATGTATTATTTGATATAGATATCTATGTATTATATGATATTATTTAGATATAGAGCAGAGCTCCAGGACTGTAACGCAAGTGTTGTACACTTCCTTGTTATTTGGATAACCGTTCTGCTGTTGGTGTGATGGCGCATAACACGTCGGACTCTCGTCTCTGGTATTTCTAAAACGAGACTCGTAGTGGGGGTTATCTCAGCCATGGTTGAGAATGAATTGGGGGAAAGGAACTTTGGCTTTGACTCCCTGAAGTCATGAACCACGACATGGAGGAGAAAGGGATTGTTGGCCGCGAATGTATCCCGCTTGAGCCCTGCTTCCCGCCGCCTCGGCAGCGGTCAGCGCTAATCACCGCATCCTGAAGCCGAGGCGGTGGTCCATCGGCAGCGAGGCTCCGCCGGGAGACGACCGCGGTCAACAATCCCTTTCTCCTCCATGTCGTGGTTCATGACTTCAGGGAGTCAAAGCCAAAGTTCCTTTCCCCCAATTCATTCTCAACCATGGCTGAGATAACCCCCACTACGGGTCTAGTTGTAGAAATACCATAGACGAGAGTCCGACGTGTTATGCGCCATCACACCAACAGCAGAACGGTTATCCAAATAACAAGGAAGTGTACAACACTTGCGTTACAGTCCTGGAGCTCTGCTCTATATCTAAATAGTATCATATAATACATAGATATCTATATCAAATAATACATATTATCACGGCCAAAAGCTGTGTGCACGTCCAGAAGATATAATGAATCACAAAGGACTTCGTCGGGTTCTCCGACGTCTCTGGTTCTTCCACTTCCACATCAATCTGTAGTAGACAGAACCAAGCGCTGCCTGCTGCCGGCGCGAGGCACCACCGCCCGGCTGCCCGCTGCCGGGCGGTGGTGCCTCGCGGCGGTGGTGCCTCGCGGCAACCGGCGGCAGGCAGCATGTCGCAGTTCATGTAGTTCGATGTCGTTCTGCCATTGCATTCAAAATTCTGTAACTAGCCTGTTACTACGAACTAAGCAACTACATGTATTAGCATTTAGCACTAGCTCAATCACGACTCCTTCAGAATTCTTGTGGGTGGTTACGAACCAACCAAGTGGGCAGGGCCATGAATAATAATTTGACAACGCTACGTCACAGTGTCACCTTATCCAGATCGGCTCATTTCTTCTGCCTTTTTCCTTTCATTGCCTATTGCATTCAGCAGACAAACTGCATCGATTTCAAACTTACCACAGCTCACAAACTTATTCGGACCTATGTTATTTAACAAACAATAGGAAAAATGTGATTTTAATGGCATTGGCTCTTTAAATGAAAACAACCCACCTATCATTCGCTGCCGCTGGAAAAAAATAAAAATAAAAATAAAATAAATTCCCTACCTACCTATGACCTCAACTGACAACCAACAGGAACCAAACTTTTTTTTTTTTTAGGCCTAATATATAATATACTCATTACATGGAAAATGAGATATTCCAAGCCTTTATTTATTATAATTTTGATGATTATGGCTTACTTCTTATGAAAACCTCAAATTAAAATTATCAGAAAATTTGGAATCAATAAATAAGGTTTTAAAATACAGATGTGTCAGCCCTCTGAAAATAATAATCATGCTTATGTACTCAGTACTTGGTTTGGGCCCTTTTGAATGAATTACTGCCTCAATGCGACGTTGCATAGATGCTACCAGCCTGTGGCACTGCTGAGGTGTTATGGAAGACCAGGATGCTTCAATAGCGGCCCTCAGCTCTTCTGCAATGTTCGGTCTCATGTCTCATCTTTCTCTTGGCATAGATTCTCTATGGGGTTCAGGTCAGGCTAATTTGATGGACGATCAAGCACAGTAATACCAAAGACATTGAACCAGTTTTTGGTACTTTTGGCAGTTTGGTCAAGTGCCAAGTCCTGCTGGAAAAAGAAGTCAGCATCTCCAAGCATGAAGTGCTCCAACTGGTTGACGGCTTTGTTGAATCTGGACTGAATAAAGCACAGTGGACCAACACTAGCAGATGCCCAAATCAACACGTTATGTGTGATGTGTTCCATTGTAACAGAGCCAATTATACAGCAGTAATATGTGTAGCAGAGTGAAATATACATCAGTAATATGTAGTATTATAATTTTACAAAATCTTTTTTAATAGTTATAACCTGACATTTCCTGAGTCAATATGTGGAACGTTTGAGACTCAGTTTCTGTACCCCGACGTTCACTTTCATGGGTCCCCCCTATAAAATTGCTTCACGCTTTTTCCTCTCCCTTTAGGATTTTGTACTCCTTGGGAGAGGTGAGCGACACTGTGGTCACAGAAATGTCCACGTTTTAGCCTCTTTTAAAGTACATTTTTAAGTTTACATGCTAGCTTAAACTTAGTGTCGTACGCTAACATATTTCTCACGTTATTTAATTTGTATAAGAGCTCTCGCTAATAAGAGTTGACCGGAGGATAGTGTTGTTATTTACACCTTTGTCAGAAGAAACGGAGATCGCCTCCAAAGATATCCTGGTCTGGGCCTCTTCATCCAAAGACAACGCCAGATACTAACCGGTTACACGATCACACGTGTGTGACGTAGAGCGGAGTCAAAACAGTGTGATCTACGTCACCCACTTATTGACAACCTGATTTAATGTCACTTGAACAATTGTACCCAATTTGATCAGTCATCTCAAGCAGCGCTGTATGTGGCGCAGCTTAATGTTAATAATTGAATATCAACCAGGCACTAAAATGAACTACGACCCACAGCCAGCTAAGAGTTGTTGTCCTTTTTAAACAATAGCGTCAAAACCCGTCGGACCTGCGGGGAAACTGGTCACACAATTTGAGACATTTAACCTAAACCCGGCCTGTTAGCAGTAAATAATAATATAATAGTGATGTAGAACCTGCCAGCTAGTATGTGATAGCTCTGTTGGCTGACGTTTCATTAATCTCGTTAAGGGCTGGCACAGATGCTCTTTGGCCAACCGTGACATCTTTTTGAAAATATTATCATGATATACGTTAAAACATGTTATTTGTCATCGCAGTGAGCTCTGACGATGAGCCAGATCGGTTCTTACCCAAACACACGAACAAAACAGACTTCCCACCGGTGGCCGCCATGTTGCTTTGAAGGGTCCTCTGCCAATCAATAGGATACGACATGTGTGCCTGTTAAAAATGACTACTACTTATTAAAAACTATTGTGACGTTATTCTTAAATCCATGGAGTTCAATAACTGAATAATTATATTCATTATTAATGATAATACTAACGATACTAACAATAACTAGAAAATGCATTTCCTGCAAAAAAAGCGGTAGTGAGTGCTGTAGTACAAAGTGAGGTTGAAAATATTTTTTTAATAAAGCCACATAGATTAAGACATAAAGAAATGTTAAATGGCTTAAATAAAGTGAAGGGATTTGAACAAAAGTTCAAATGTCTAAATGGAGTAAACACTGTAAACATGCACACCACTTAAGGAAATGTAAATGGTTGGACACAAATAAAGTGACCGCTGAATGAAAAGCGCAAATCATTGCTAAAAATGCGAGATGTAAAATTAATTGTACTGAAGAATCTGAAAGGTCAAATGTATTGCACTGCTGGTGTGTGTGTGTGTGTGTGTGTGTGTGTGTGTGTGTGTGTGTGTGTGTGTGTGTGTGTGTGTGTGTGTGTGTGTGTGTGTGTGTGTGTGTGTGTGTGTGTGTGTGTGTGTGTGTCAGGGATGGAAATTAACACCCGCCACACGCCATTTGCGGGTGGATTTGTATGGTGGCGGGTGAATTGTGTCACTTCACCCGCCACTGTGGCGGGTAATACTTTCCAGTCAGGTCCGATCAAATTTGCATATCTAATACATTCGTTATACGGCGCTGCACAGTTCCACAACCATTACTGTCAACATCCGGGCCCCTTCTTCCTCTACGCCTCTTTTGCTGAACTGCGACTGTCAATATCCGGGATAATATCGGTAACAGGGCTCTCAAGTCTCACGCGTTCGGCTCAAGACACACGCAATTCAACCCATGCACACGCTCACACGCCACACGTAGGGTAACCAGACGTCCTCTTTTGCCCGGACATGCCCTCTTTTTGACACACCTTTAAAAAATGTGTGTCGGAATTTCAAAATCGTCCGGGATTTTATTAAAGCCTCATATATGTTCACATTGAATTTGAGTTGCGTTTCTCTGGGTCGTTCACAAACTAGTTAGGCTACGCCCTCCCCTACTCAGTTCTGTTCGCTTCGCATTGGTGGAAGTGAGTAGGGGGAGTGGTTAAGTAGAGCCTTCAGATTGGACGGTTTGACCTACTCAGTTACTGTCGTGTTTTGTATTTATTATTTTACCATTATTGTTTTATAGGGACAAACATTAACACATTTCTCCTACAGGGGATTGATAAAGTTCTATCTATTGAACAGAAAGAAACACTTGGTCATACTTTACACACTTTACCACAGCATTGGCCTACTGAATGCCACAGATATATTTTCAGCATTGGACTGAATGCCACACATATTTTCTTCTGAATATTAGTGTTAAGGGCTGTTACAATAGTAATTGTGTTCACACGGACAAGTAGGAATGTGACACCGGAAGTAAGAGGAACACGTGAGAGATGCACGTAGGTTGTACCAGTGAGTTAATAAAGAGTTGCCCTGTTGGGCTGTTATAAAGTAATTCTGTAGTTCATTTAAGAGAAAAGGAGCAGAATTAAACATGGTGGCAGCGGTCACGGACTTGACCAGTCGAAGTATCGTTTCGCGGGAGGAGCTACTGCGACGTTAGGAGAGTAGTAATATAAGTTTGGCTAGGGATTAGCATTCTCATCCAACCGACATGGAAGGGCTAAAACCTCCCCAACAGCTATGCATGGACTCAGGGAATCTCGCAAAGTCATGGAAAACCTGGAGGGAAGAGTTTCTACTGTATTCCGACTTAACCGTGGACGACGACGAGAAGAAAACTGTTAAACTTTTCAGCTATCTGTTGGTGAGAGCGGCAGAGAGCTGTTGGACACGCTCATGGGTGAGACAGCAAAGTCTGATTGGAAGATGAAGGACATAATTGATAAAATGGATGCTCACTGCAACCCTAGTGCTAACGAGACCGTGGAACGTTACCGTTTCTTCTCGAGAAACCAAGGTTCGAGTGAGGCAATAGACTGTTATGTCACGGACCTGAAAGTGTTATCAAAGACGTGTAACTTTGGGACTTCAAGAGACTCGCTCATTCGGGATCGGATTGTGTGTGGAGGCAACAATGTCAGCATGAGGGAGCGGTTGCTCCGCGAGAAGACCCTGACGCTCGACACATGCATTCAGTTGTGCAGAGCCTCGGAGTTGTCGCGCGAGAACGTCAAAACCATCTCCGGACCTAAAGTGGAGGAGGTGCATGCAATACAGAGACCAGGGCACTACAACAGCCAGCGGATAAAGTGGACTGCAAATTTTGTGGCAAATCACATGAGAGAAGCAAGCAGAAATGCCCAGCATACGGTAAGACGTGCAAAAAGTGTGGCAAAGAGAATCATTTTGCAGCTAAATGTAAAGCCGGTCAGCAACCAAGAGAAAGGGAACAGAGAAAGAAACAACAAGCACCATGTAGCAGAACACGAGAGTGATGAGTTTGATGAAATCCTCTGTGTAACTGCAGAAGAGATTGAGACAGTGAGTTCAGTAGATTCTGATAAAAGACTCAACACACAGCTCTTTGCTGGAATGCTTTTGGGAAAACAGACTGTGAAATTTCAAATAGACTGTGGTGCTACTTGTAATATAATTCCAATTGATCTGCTTGATTCAAACACAAAGATCGAAGACACAAAGAGTGTGCTAGTGATGTACAACAAAAGCAAGCTTAAGCCACTGGGAAAATGCAAACTGAAGCTGAGAAATCCCAGAAGCTGTACCAGTTGGAGTTCCAAGTTGTGGATGAGGGAGATACAGTGCCATTGCTTGGCAAAAGGGCCAGTGAGGGCATGCAGCTGATTAAAGTGCACTATGAAAATATTATGGCAATTGACAGCATAGTTACAACAGTGCCAGAAATTAAGACTACAAGGGGCCAATGGACAATGGAGCAGATACAAGCAGAGTATGCTGACGTGTTCAAGGGTGATGGCTGCCTTGAAAGAAAATACAAGCTGGAGATTGACGACACAGTGAAACCTGTGCAGCTGCCAAAGAGGCGGGTGCCAGTAGCAATGATGAAACCACTGAAGGCTGAACTTCAAGTCCTACAGCGCAGAGGAATCATCACACCTGTAGAATGCAACACAGACTGGATCAATGGAATGGTTGTTGTCCAAAAACAGAATGGGAAGCTACGGATATGCATTGATCCAAGACCCTTGAACAAGGCGCTGAAGCGTAGTCACTTCCCATTGCAGACGATTGAGGACATTCTCCCAGATCTGGCTAAAGCAAAAGTGTTTACAGTATGTGATGTGAAAAGTGGTTTCTGGCATGTAAAATTAGATGAAGAGTCAAGTTTTCTGACTACTTTTGCTACGCCATTTGGACGTTACCGATGGCTGAGGCTTCCAATGGGGGTCAGCCCCGCACCAGAGGTCTTTCAGCGTAAGCTCACACAGGCGCTGGAGGATCTGTCTGGTCTGTACATCATTGCTGATGATGTGCTGATCACGGGACAAGGTGAGACACAAGAAATGGCACAGCAAGACCACGATGAGAAACTGAGACTGTTTTTGAATAGATGCAGACAAAAGAACATTAAACTGAACGCAGACAAGTTCAAGCTGAAGGAAAAAGAGACTACGTACATAGGACATCTCCTGACAGCGGATGGTGTAAGGATACATCCAGAAAAGGTACGTGCCATTGAACAAATGACAAAGCCAACAGATTTGAAAGCAGTTCAGAGGCTGTTGGGTATGGTGAACTACCTGGCTAAGTTCTGTCCTCATCTCTCTGACCACTGTCAGCCACTCAGGCACCTGACACACAAGGACGGTGAATGGGAGTGGACAGAACAGCATGACCAGGCGTTTCTCAAATTGAAAGAGCCTATTTCAAACACACCGGTGCTGAAGTACTACAGCCCGGAGGAGGAATTGACTGTGCAGTGTGATGCCTCAGACACTGGTTTGGGCGCAGCACTGGTCCAGAGGGGTAAGCCCGTAGCATTCGCAAGCAGAGCACTCACACAGACAGAGAAGGGCTATGCCCAAATTGAGAAGGAATTCTTAGCAATGATTTTCAGTTTGGAGAAATTCCATCAGTACACGTATGGACGCAAGGTAACTGTACAAAGTGACCACAAACCTTTAGAGAACATAGTGAGAAAGCCACTATTGAGTGCACCCAAAAGACTACAAAGAATGATGATGCGTATTCAAAAGTATGACGTTGATGTTGTTTACTTACCAGGAAAAGAGATGGTGTTAGCAGACACCTTGAGCCGAGCTTACCTGCCTGAGTGTTCAGCCTTTGGCTCAGTGGAAGCTGAAATAGAGACTGTTAATATGTTGCAGCATGTACCCATCTCAGCGGACAGCCTCAGTTCAATCCGTTCTGCAACAACACAGGATTCGACACTGCAGAAACTCATTGAAACCATACAACAAAGATGGCCAAATGACAAGGCAAAGACACCGAGCGAAATCAGACCATACTTTTCATTCCAGGATGAACTGAGTCACCAAGATGGAATAGTGTTTCGGGGTGAACGTGTTGTCATACCTGATGCGCTAAGGAGAGACATCACGCAACGTCTACACTCCTCTCATTTTGGGGTGGAAGGATGCCTACGAAGAGCCAGAGAGTGCGTATACTGTCCAGGCATTAATGACCAGATCAAGACCTATGTAGCCAAGTGTGACATTTGTAGGTCAGTGGACTATAAGCAACAAAGAGAAACACTGATCTCACATGAAATGCCTAACAGACCATGGGCTAAGGTAGGCACAGATTTGTTTTCTTTTGACAACAAGGACTATCTCATCACTGTAGATTACTATTCAAATTTCTGGGAAATAGATTATCTCTCAGACACAAAGTCTACAACTGTGATAAAGAAACTGAAAGCCCACTTTGCCAGACAAGGCATCCCTGATGTTGTCATCTCGGACAACGGACCACAATACTCATCGCAAGAATTCCACAGATTCAGCGAACGGTGGGAATTCCTGCATAAGACCTCGTCACCTGGGTACGCTCAGAGCAATGGCAAAGCAGAATCAGCCGTCAAAACAGCCAAGAGACTTTTGCACCAAGCGCAAATGGCTGGACAGGATCCCTACCTTGCTCTTTTGGATCACCGTAACACACCGTCACAAGGCCTGGACACCAGTCCAGCACAAAGACTTCTCAGTCGGCGCACCAGAACACTGCTGCCCACGAAAGCAACCCTTCTGCAGCCAAAAGTCGAACAGGTGCAGCAAGGACTACGCAGTAACCAAGAACGCCAGTCTGCCTACTACAACAGATCTGCCAGAGATCTGGACACATTGAAACCAGGGGACTGTGTGCGAATACAGCCATTTGGGTCTCACACTCTCTGGAGATTAGGCAATGTTCTCAGGGCTGTGGATGCGAGATCCTACGAAGTCCAGCTGCAGTCTGGTGGTGTTCTGCGGAGGAATCGCAAACACCTCAGGCGTGCCCACGGACAGACCCTCAGTGAGTCTATGGACATGGAGACTGTGGTTGTTCTTCCACAGACTGTTCCTGAAACACACACAGACACAGACACGGGTGACATACACCCACCGGGTAGCAATGTATTACCGGTGACCACAAGGGCTGGTCGCACAGTGGTGACGCCACAACGCTACAAAGACTTTGTGAACGAATAGTTGTGGACCCCTCATGGACTTTGGGGGGACTAAAGAAAGAATGTGGAGAAAGCATAACATGTTTAGTAATGTGTGTTGTTATAAGTAACATGTTTAGTAATGTGTGTTGTTATAAGTTTAAGACTAAAATAGGACTAAAGAAAGAATGTGGAGAAAGCATAACATGTTTAGTAATGTGTGTTGTTATAAGTAACATGTTTAGTAATGTGTGTTGTTATAAGTTTAAGACTAAAATAGGACATAAAGAAAGAATGTGGAGAAAGCATAACATGTTTAGTAATGTGTGTTGTTATAAGTTTAAGACTAAAATAGGACATAGTTTGTAGAACTTTTCATTCTGAATTTACGATGTGGATCTGTGATTTGATTGCAGCTAGTATGTGTGAAGGGTAACAAGGAATATCACTCTAGTTAAATTTGTTTAGTTTTCACTGTAACAGTAATGAGTTTTGTCATTCAGAGATGATTTATATTGTGTGTATTTTTGACAGTTCATTAAGAGTCAGAAAAAGAGAAAAAAGAGAAAGGATGTTACAACAGTAATTGTGTTCACACGGACAAGTAGGAATGTGACACCGGAAGTAAGAGGAACACGTGAGAGATGCACGTAGGTTGTACCAGTGAGTTAATAAAGAGTTGCCCTGTTGGGCTGTTATAAAGTAATTCTGTAGTTCATTTAAGAGAAAAGGAGCAGAATTAAACAAGGGCGTATAATGCTTATCATACGTTAGTTACCATGTCTGTGTGGACACATTTGTATGCAGTCACATTATGATGTTGTAGCCATGCATGTTGTTTTAATTATTAATATGTCAATTCGTTTTTTAATGAAAATACTTTGTATAGATGAGTTATCCCCAAACTTGTCATCGTAACACCAACTGATGTGTATGAAAAACACTTTTCTTATCTATTGTTACTATTATATTGTTTAAAATGTACGCATATATTAAAAAATATATAGCGTATAAAAGTGGCTGGTAAAAAAGATGAGTGGCTGGTAGATTTTTAAATCTACCTGCCAGTGGCTGGTGGGCAAAAAAGTTAATTTCCATCTCTGGTGTGTGTGTGTGTGTGTGTGTGTGTGTGTGTGTGTGTGTGTGTGTGTGTGTGTGTGTGTGAGTGTGTGTGTGTGTGTGTGTGTGTGTGTGTGTGTGTGTGTGTGTGTGTGTGTGTGTGTGTGTGTGTGTGTGTGTGTGTGTGTGTGTGTGTGTGTAGCCGCGTTTACATAGCAGATCTATGCCGCGGCATAGATCTGAGCAGGGCCGAGCTCTCTGAGTGGCCAACGACGTGCGTCGCGACCTAGGTCGCATTGGTCGCGACGTAGGTCGCATTGGTCGCGACGTAGGTCGCTTTGGTCGCTGTGTTGGTCGCACGTCTGGCTGCCGTTTTCTCGTCTGGCTGCCGTTTTGGTCGCTGGCTGGCTCGGTCGCTCAAAGTCTATGGGCGGTCCTTAATCAGTTAATTTGCATGTTATTAACGGTTTTTTTGCGACAGTTGAAGTACCAGAAAGGGCGAAAGCTACCTACAGCTCTTTATTGCTAATATTGTTTTAATATTTCTATATTGAAGTACAGTTTAAAATGATAAAATCGTTGGTCTATCAGTCTATCAGTCAAATAATGAATTTTATATCTTATATATAGCCTATATATTTGTTTTGTTAAATGTCATTAAGCCTAATAAGGTATATTATGCACAAAGCACTTCGTTATAGAGTGATATATTAGTTGTAATTTGGGGCATATTGAAATAATGTATTTTCGAAATTATACATAGCCTATTTGTTTTGTTAAATATCATTAAGCCTGATAAAGTATAGGTACAAAGTTTTTCGTTATAGAGTTATATAGTTTAATAAAAGTAAAACGACAAAACGTTAATGGCACAGTGGTACAAGTGGTAGTGGCCCTAGGTTGGTAATCATCACAATGGCTGTTCGGTACTCATCACGATCAGGTATATATTTACCATTTTACTCAAACTCGTAATCGTAATCGGTCTCTTTCATTTGAACATTTTTGTATGATTTAGTACGATGGTATGATAATCATACGACGTAATGACGGGCAGCAACGCCTGGCTGGTATCGGCTGGCTAGCTGCGACGACAGGCCAGCCGCGCTGGCTGCCACTGTCCGCGCTGGCTGCCACTGTCCGCGCTGGCTGCCACTGGCCGCGCTGGCTGCCACTGGCCGCGCTGGCTGCCACTTGCCGGCCGCGCTGGCTGCCACTGGCTCTGGCAGGCTGACCGACTAGGTCGCGACCATAAAAGCGTCGCGACCCTTTTGGCGGCAAATAGGTCGCAACCAACCAGAGGTATGGCTGAATGAGCGACCTGTGGCAGCCAGCCATTGTCACCATGGCTGCTACCACAACCAAAAGCCTATGTTATCAGTTAACATCTCATTGAACAGAATAAATATAGGCTACGTGCGTCAGTGTAATAAAAACGTACATGCAATAATATATAGCTTAGATATTGATAGACCAATATGCATTTTATAATATAAAAATAAATAGGCCTTTTGGTCTATCCATCTATAATTAATTTTAAATTAACTTTGTAATACAGTGATGCGTATTTTTTCCAAAAAAAAAAAAAGCTTATTTTTTCCAAAAACCCACGTTTTGATTTTATAAAATAAAAAAAATATATTTATAAAATCAAAGGGTAGGGGTTTTGAGAAAATAAGCTTTGTGTTATGTGTGGGGCAGTTAGTTGATTACACCAGATGTGTTTTGATATGGGTAGGTCAAAAGGTCAAGCCGCGTAATAGATTTATAGCCTTTTTTAACATTAAAATAATAGTATAAAATGAAAGGGTAGGTGTTTTGAGAAAATAAGCTTTGTGTTATGTGTGGGGCAGTTAGTTGATTACACCAGATGTGTTTTAATATGGGTAGGTCAAAAGGTCAAGCCGCAAAATAGATTTATAGCCTTTTTTAACATCACATTTTTTTTTATAAAATCAAATGGTGCTTTGTTTTACATAGGTAGGCCTTGTATTAACACATCTAAGTTGGTTTGACACAAATTCGTCCATCGAAGCCAGTGCTAAATAAATTTTTCGAATGTGTCGAATATCCAACGTCCAATATAAAACTAACCTTACCACGCTTCAAGAGCGGAGGGCAACACAACATTAGGTTTGGATTAACTGGATGTAAAGGTCTTATTTTTTAGAAACGCGACCAATGCATGGTCATAACTACATGGAAAGTAGGGTCACAAGTTGATCTGGCTGCCTTTCGTGTTTTCAAGAAGTATTTGCGAATTCTAGTAGGTATACTGCGGCGGCGAATTTCCCAGTGGGTCAAATTGTATATATAATTGTGCCAATTTTGGCACAATTCAATGGAATGGAATTGTGGATTGTTATATTTTTCCCCACAATGGTACGAGTTCGAATCTCGTAATGTATGTTTTCATGTGAATAAACGTTGTGTCTCAAAGAGATATCGCCTTGCGTCACATTGATTTCCGAAGTCGCTGCTTTGCTTAGAGAGTATAGGCCTATATAGAGAAGGAGGACGCGACAACACCACATCAGGCGACCGAAATTATCGAATGAGTGCATAACAGTGTTTTTGGCTAGTTTCAAGCAGTGGAGGGCAACACAACATTAGGTTTGGATTAACTGGATGTAAAGGCGTCTTATTTTTGGGATATGCGACCAATGCATGATCATAACTACATGGAAAGTAGGGTCACAAGTTGATCTGGCTGCCTTTCGTGTTTTCAAGAAGTATTTGCGAATTCTATTATACTACGGTGGGTATTTCCCCAGTGGGTCAACGGCACAATGGAATGGGGTTGCGGATTGTTATATTTTTTCCCCCTAATGGTATGAATTCGAATCCCGTAATGCATCATATTTTAAACATTCATTTTCCATTTATTTCGGCTTAGAACGGTTCTACGTGACAAGTTTCTTCCAATTACACTCCAAAAACGAATGAGATTGTAATGTTTTTGACATTTTATTGAATAACAAATCAAAGAGGCATTCGCAAGGACAGCTACGTGTCTGGTCCCGATTTCGAACATCTGGCGTAGCCACGACAACAAGCGAAGCATTCGGCTGAGGGTCACCAGTTAAACCGGTCACGACTTGAACTGAAACACCGGACTACTTTTACGGAGTGTTAACAAAGACGTGAATCAGGCAATAAATCCACTTTCCTTGACAGCGGTGAAGTTCGGTGTGCTTAAAAGTACCGACGGAGCTCAGTGAAATGCTGCGGCTGCTCTAAGTTAAACCCCAATCTATGCGGAATAAGTGTATACATGGCGATTTAAAACGGACTACACCACCTATTCTATTCGGCATAGAATCTATGATAATTGTATTCCGAATGAGGCGTATACATGACCATTTTCTATGCCGCATAGAAATCTATGCGGCATAGATGTGTCCATGTAAACGCGGCGTGTGTGTGTGTGTGTGAGCCGTTGGGAGCATAGATATCATATATATATCTATGGGTGGGAGTACCAAATGTGTTCGGCTGCGAGATCGGCTCGGGGGTCCTAGATGCGCAATAATGACGCACTTCCTGTAAACAATGTCTTTAAATGCGCATGCGCGTCACTCAGTAGCCGGTGTGTGTCAGCGATATGTAAATGTATTCATTGCTAAGAAGTTAGTAGTTATTTAGCTGTTGATAAACAGCTTTTTCAATGATTTTGCTTAAAAATTGTAAATTAGATATGGGCCTATAATTGTTCATGAGTTATGTATCTATATCGTTCTTTTCTTAGAAGTGACTTGATGACTGTTGTTTTTAAAGGTCCCATGACATGAAAATCTCACTTTATGAGGTTTTCTAACGTAAATATAAGTTCCCCTAGCCTGCCTATGGTCCCCCAATGGCTAAAACTTGCGTTTGGTGTAAAACGAGCACTAGCTGTTCTGCTCGCCTTTGAAAAAACGGAGGCTCAAGTGCGCTGATTTGGAATGTCTGTATTTATGACATCACCAAGAATCTCAGCTCCTCCCCTTACTCTGCCTGGCCCGCCCAGAGATGTTGGCCCGCCAATGAGACTCGACCGTGCGAGCGCCACATGCGTGTGTGTGTGTGTGAATACACACACTGTAATGCAAGTGTTTCTTGTCGGTTCTTTGACGTGTCTTGTATTTCCACAACGAGACTGTTGTGGGGGTTATCTGAGCCATGGTTGAGAAGGAATTGGGGGAAAGGAACTTTGGCTTTGACTCGCTGAAGTACATGAACTGCGACAGGCCCCCGGTTGCCGCGAGGCACCATCGCCGGGCAGCCGGCAGCAGGCAGCGCCCGGTTCAGTCGACTTCAGGTTGATGTGAAAGTGGAAGAACCAGAGACGTTGCAGAACCCGACAAAGTCGTTTGTGATTCATAATATCGTCTGGAGGCGCACACAGCTTTTGGCCATGATAATATGTATTAAATGATATCGATTTCTATGTATTACATGATATTATTTAGATATAGAGCTCCAGGACTGTAACGCAAGTGTTGTACACTTCCTTATTATTTGGATAACCGTTCTGCTTTTGGTGTTATGGCGCATAACACGTCGGACTCTCGTCTCTGGTATTTCTACAAAGAGACTCGTATTTGGGGTTATCTCAGCCATGGTTGAGAAGGAATTGGGGGAAAGGAACTTTGGCTTTGACTCGCTGAAGTACATGAACTGCGACATGCCGCCGGTTGCCGCGAGGCACCATCGCCCGGCAGCGGGCAGCCGGCAGCAGGCAGCGCGCAGTTCAGTCGACTTCAGGTTGATGTGAAAGTGGAAGAACCAGAGACGTCGCAGAACCCGACAAAGTCGTTTGTGATTCATAATATCGTCTGGAGGCGCACACAGCTTTTGGCTGTGATAATATGTATTAAATGATATAGATTTCTATGTATTATATGATATTATTTAGATATAGAGCTCCAGGACTGTAACGCAAGTGTTGTACACTTCCTTGTTATTTGGATAACCGTTCTGCTTTTGGTGTTATGGCGCATAACACGTCGGACTCTCGTCTCTGGTATTTCTACAACGAGACTCGTATTGTGGGTTATCTCAGCCAAGGTTGAGAATGAATTGGGGGGAAGGAACTTTGGCTTTGTCTCCCTCAAGAACATGAACCACGACATGGAGGAGAAAGGGATTGTTGGCGGCGAATGTCTCCCGCTTGAGCCCCGCTGAGGGACCACTGCCGGAGGCGGAGGTGCCTAAGCGCTGCCCGGCAACGATCTCTTTCTCCTCCTTGGCGCGGTTCAGTCTAATTCACATTGATGAGGACGTTGAAGAACCAGGAACGTCTGAGAACGCAACGCGGTCGTTTGAGATTCATAATATCGGCTCACACAGCTTTTGCCCGTGATAATATATATTATATGATATAGATATCTATGTAGGCTACATGATAATATTTAGATATAGAGCTCCAGGACTCCCGTGTGCTCTAGAATATTTACAGAACACGGCTAAAGGCTTTGAGTGCCTTGCCATTGTGATACATCCACTGTAAAAAGAGCGCATGGTACTGTGGCTGCAAGCTTCTCAGGGCCACACCCCCACCCTCCTCCTTGACCCGCCTCGCTCCTCCTCATTTGCATTATAGCTACAGACACCAAAACAGCGCATTTGGGGGAAGCTCAATGTGCGACAGGCTCGGAGTGGCTGTAACTCTGCACCACAGCTGAATTTCGGGAATGTCTTTGAATACTGTGTTAGTTGCCCACTAATACCTATATTAAAGAATACATAAAATAGCATGTCATGGGACCTTTAACAATCATTGATTTCATACATCTACCAGTAAGTCATTTAATTGCTATGCAAATGTATAGAATAAATCATACAAAAGTCATGCAAATGCTTAACATAATACCTTAAATGGTATTGGTATTAAAATGTATTTAATCAGTCCTTCAAAAGTCTTAAAAATGCCAATACATTGGGATTGGGATTTTTTCCGATTTTTTTTTCTCATGTTATTTATAAATCCCCAAATAATTTAAGCAGAAGCATCTATCAGTCAAAAATGTGTCTCACATTTATACCTTAGTCAGTAAGTTCAGTATGGCATTTAATGTGGTTTTAGAAATTCAAGTCTGAGTCTATGAGTACACCAAGATTTCTGTCTTGGTGTGTGCTTTCTAATATAACAGCTGTGCACTGACTTTTAATTGTTCATCCCTTGCACCAAACACCATTACTTCAGTTTTTTCATTGTTCAATTGAAGACAATTTTGGCACATCCAGTGATTGAAGTAGTTATTTAGCTGTTGATAAACAGCTTTTTCAATGATTTTGCTTAAAAATGGCAAGTTAGATATGGCTTGATGACTGTTGTTTTCAGAGCCTGTGGGAATACACCTGTGCGATATCGCCACTGCAGGCCACATGAATAAAAAAATATAATAATTAGTGCTGTCAAGCGATTCAAATATTTAATCGAGCGGTCGTCTGTTGTTGGATTTCTGTGCTAGCCATGGATTTTCAATACCAAACACCATGTTCAAACATAAGTATGCTCATAAGTGTACCTGGTACCAGAGCACGCTAGGTCGAAGTTCGATGATCGGTTTCGTGATGGTACCATCTGATCTGAGTCTGCATGTTTTGGACACTGGGGTGAAAAGAGGGGTGGGACTGTCAACCGACCACCATCTGGTGGAGAGTTGGTTCAGGGAATGGGGGAAGACTCTGGACAGACCTGGTAATCCCAAACAAGTAGTGCGGGAGAATTGGGAACGTCCGGGGGAGGCCGCCCTCCTAGGGATCTTCAACTCGCACCTCCGGCTTAGCATTTCTGGCATTCCTGTCGAGGTTGGGGGCATTGAACCAGAGTGTGCTGTGTTCAAAACTTCCATTGCTTAAGCTGCGTCGGTGAGCTGTGAGCTGAGGTCTTAGGTGCTTCAAGGTCCGGTAGCCCTCGGATACCATGGTGAACACCGTTGGTCAGGGAAGCCGTCTGACTGAAGGAGGCCTTTCGGGATATTATATCCTGGATGACTCCTGAGGCAGTTGCAGGGTACCGATGGGCTCAAAGGGCTGCAGCCATTGCCTTGTCGGTGGCAAAGCAGAAGGTGTCAGAGAAGTTCGGAGGGGCCATGGAGTAGGACTTTCGGTCGGCACCAAGTGTTTCTGGAAACCATTCGGCACCTCAGGAGGGGGAAATGGAGGACCATCCAATCTACGTAGAATTAGGATGGTACTCTGTTGACCTCAACTGAGGAGGTAGTCAAACGCTGGAAGAAACACTTTCTGATTTTGGCAGCAGTGATTCAGGCTGATGGGGCCTAAACAATTTTTTGGTTTGGTTACGGTTTCCGACCGACCCTGTCAATTTATGTGCGACCCAAATTATTTTATGAGCTTTAAAAAAAAAAAAAAAAATACTTTTGATGCAAACTACTGTATAATTACGTTTTTGTACAGCACCTCTTCATTCTGTACGAGGATGAGCGAATTTTCTCGTTTTAAAAGCCCATGGTGCAGGTTAACCGGAAGATTCGATTAATGAGTACATAATGCACTCAAAATATGTATATAAAGTTAGAAATGTCTCCAAAATAGTGTTAAAGGCCCACTATGAAACTTTTTTAGCCAAAATTACATTAATTATGCTGGTTATAATTAATGAGAGAGAGTTATTCTGATGGTTCTGCAACCATTTCTAGGTCGTTTGGTGGGTGTGTCATTGCCCCATGTCACCTCTCCAAGGAAAAAGCGCATATGCAACGTGCTCTTTTCGGACCGACACAATCTGGATGTGACGCAGCGGAAGTATCCAATCGCGCCTCGAAAATGTAGTCAGATTGTAGTTTCAAAAATGCTTTACGGCACAGACACACACCCACGGACTAGATATAAACAGCCAGTTGCGAGGCAATTGTTGCATTCATCATTGATCAATCGACTGATAAGGGACCCAAGACGCGACTGTCGGTGGAACAAAAGAAGAATGGACCAGAAAAGAGATCAGACACGAGTGAAAGGGGAACTATGCAACTTTTTTGGCTTGATTTACCTTAATATAACAGGCTAAGAGTCATTGCGATGGTTCTATTATACATTTTTGTTCGATTGTTCGTTGTTTCGACTCCCCCATCTTGGCGGAGAAAAGGAATATGTTTCTGCCGGCGACCCGCCGCCCACTCTCGCGGGAGTCTCGGGTCTCGCGAAATAACAAATTGCTTTACGGCACAGACCCCCAAACACGGAACCGGCTCGATATAAACACAAGTAACTAAGGATTGTTACATTCATCATAGATCAGCCGACTAAAAAGAGCCAGAGAAACCCAATGTCGGAGGAACAGAAGAAGAGAAAAGGGAGACTGACCGACAGAGAGGCCAGACAAGAGTAAACGTTCGGCAAGCTTTTCAGGAATAGCGTGAACTGAAAGAAAAAGAAGACTGCAAATCAGACGCCGACTTGGCCGTGTTGCTTTTGAAATTGAAAGTACCCTTGGGTGAACTTTGTCTTTGTGGTATTCTTGATGTTGATAGTCTCTGTACAAATGTGTTTGCTCAACCATTTTGTTGTGAGCCCTGTAAAAATTGTTTTCTCGACCGTTTTGTTGTGAGCCCTGTATGATTCTAGCTTGCTTGGTTGCAATCATATAAACACCTTTGTTTCCATGGGTGTTTTGCTGTTCGTCTGTCTCGTCCCCCAGATACAGACTGAATCCCTGAATCCAGGTTCTTGTTTATTTAGATTATTATGTTGGCCAACACTCTTACACTGATTGTTCTGTTCAACCTAAGATAAAACAATTATAATCTAGGATATAAATTCTCCCCGTCAACTATAAAAAAGGATGGATTTATGTTTATTGCAATACAAATACACAATTTAAAAAATGTATAACCTTGCCTACACTTTATGAACATCTACTTCGGACATGGCTCCACGCATTCGCGGCTTCTTTGAAAACAAATGCACATGGCTCGCGTAGAAGTGCATGGGGGAGGGTCATCAACGAGTTGTTACGACAGTGTTGTAAAATATCTACTACGAAGCTGTAGGGGGCGCCGTGTAGAGAAATGTGCGTGCCAAAACCAAGAAAACAGCGAAGAAATGCCCGAAGTTGCATAGTGGGCCTTTAAAGTCCAGTTTTTGTAGTTTTTGGTTAGTAACGGTTATTTTTTACACAATTTGGCGATGACGTCACATGAGGTAGACGCATACTAGAACTAGCACTATGGCGTCTAACTGGGATGAGGAAGAGGTGGCAAGAACCACAGTCAACATTTATGATGGTCCACAGCCATATAATTTCGAACCGGTTAGACTTCAGAGGGCAAATGAGAAAATACCGAGAGCCGATGGCCGTCATAGACATAATAGACTAAACGCATAAACGCATGGTCAGAGGAGAATGACTGGTGAGTTGCTACCATTTAGAAACGCAGCAAGGAGCGCTGGAGCTAGTAGTCTATCAACAGCTAGGGCTGAACGATCGTTTTCTGATCAAAATCACGATTTCAGACAACGCAATCTTGGGATCGCCAAAGACACGTTTTTTTCTGTTTTACTGTGCGTTCACGCGTCAACGTAGAGACGGGAATCGGGCAAATTAATATAATATAATTGTATATATAATATCATGGCCAAAAGCTGTGTGAGCCTCCGGATGGCCGTAGGGCTGGGAGCTGTCTTCGAGGGGTTTGTTTACCGGCGTTGCTATGGTTAACAGCGTTAACATGCGTTCAACAGCGTGGCCACTGAGTCACATGTGTAACGGCCAATCAGCGTTCAACCTTCAAACTCAGTGCAGTTCAGTCCGGGGTGAACTGCAGCATGGAGGATAAAGTGAATGTTGCCGTTTGCGACTCCCGGAGCTCTATATATAATATAATATTTGTATACATAATATTTGTATATATAATATAACTTCTTCCGTTGAATAACAGAAGAAGAGGAGATGTGACCCGGCCCGGAGGAAGCCCGGGGCCCCCGTCTTGAGCCAGGCCCAGACGGAGGGCTCGATGGCGAGCGCCTGGTGGCCGGGTTTGCCACGGAGCCCGGTCGGGCACAGCCCGAACAAACTACGTGGCACCCCCCCTCTCTTCATCCCATGGGCCCACCACCTGTGGGAAGACCCGTTGGGGTCGGGTGCGCAGCCACATGGGTGGCAGCGAAGGTCAGTGGTCTCGACGGACCAGACCCGGGCGGCAGAACCTGGCTCTGGGGACATGGAACGTCACCTCGCTGTGGGGAAAGGAACCGGAGCTTGTGAGGGAGGTGGAGCGCTATCAGTTAGATCTGGTGGGGCTTACCTCCACGCACAGTCTCAGCTCTGGTACCGTTCTCCTGGATAAGGGTTGGACTCTATTCTTCTCCGGAGTTGCCAAGGGCGTGAGGCGCCGGGCGGGTGTGGGGATACTCATAAATCCCCGGCTGTGCGCCGCGGTGTTGGAGTTTACCCCGGTAGACGCCTCCCTGCGTCTAAGGGTTGTGGGGGGGAAAACTCTGACTGTTGTTTGTGCGTATGCACCAAACAGCAGCTCAGAGTACTCGGCCTTCTTGGAGACCCTGAATGGAGTCCTGTATGGGGCTCCAGGAGGGGACTCCGTAGTTCTGCTGGGTGACTTCAACGCCCACGTGGGCAATGATGGAGACACCTGGAGAGGCGTGGTGGGGAGGAACGGCCTCCCTGATCTAAACCCGAGCGGTCGTTTGTTATTGGACTTCTGTGCTAGTCATGGATTATCCATAACAAACACCATGTTCGAACATAAGGGTGCTCATAAGTGTACCTGGTGCCAGAGTACCCTAGGCCGAAGATCAATGATCGATTTTGTGATCGTGTCATCTGATCTGAGGCCGCATGTTTTGGACACTCGAGTAAAGAGAGGGGCGGAACTGTCAACCGACCACCATCTGGTTGTGAGTTGGATCAGGGAATGGGGGAAATTTCCGTATAGACCTGGTAAGCCCAAACGAGTAGTGCGGGTGAACTGGGAACGTCTGGAGGAGGCCCCCGTCCTAGGTATCTTCAACTCACACCTCCGGCTGAGTTTTTCTGGCATTCCTGTGGAGGTTGGGGGCATTGAGCCAGAGTGGGCGGTGTTCAAAGCCTCCATTGCTGAAGCTGCGGTGGCTAGCTGTGGCCTCAGGGTCTTAGGCTCCTCAAGGGGCGGTAACCCTCGGACACCGTGGTGGACACCGGTGGTCAGGGAAGCCGTCCGATTGAAGAAGGAGGCCTTCCGGGATATGATATCCTGGAGGACTCCTGACTCGGTTGCAGGGTACCGACAGGCCCGAAGGGCTGCAGCTGCTGCCGTGTCGGAGGCTAAGCAGCGGGTGTGGGAGAAGTTCGGAGAGGCCATGGAGAAGGACTTTCGGTCGGCACCAAAGTGTTTCTGGAAGACTCTCCGGCACCTCAGGAGGGGGAAACGGGGAACCATCCAAGCTGTGTACAGTAAGGATGGGACTCTGTTGACCTCAACTGAGGAGGTTGTCGGACGTTGGATGGAACACTTTGAGGAACTCCTGAATCCGAATAACACGCCCTCTATGTTGGAGGCAGAGCTCGAGGTTGATGGTGTTTCGTCGTCAATTTCCCTGGTGGAAGTCACTGAGGTAGTCAAACATCTCCGCAGTGGCAAAGCCCCAGGGATTGATGAGATCCAGCCAGAAATGCTAAAGGCTCTGGGTGTTGAGGGGCTGTCATGGTTGACACGCCTATTCAACATCACGTGGGAGTCGGGTACAGTGCCAAAGCAGTGGCAAACCGGGGTGGTGGTTCCCCTGTTCAAAAAGGGGGACCAGAGAGTGTGTGCCAATTACCGGGGTCTCACACTTCTCAGCCTCCCTGGTTAAGTCTACTCCAAGGTGCTGGAAAGGAGGGTTCGGCCGATCGTCGAACCTCAGATTGAAGAGGAACAATGCGGTTTTTGCCCCGGACGTGGAACTACAGACCAGCTCTTCACTCTCGCATGGATCCTGGAGGGGGCCTGGGAGTATGCCCATCCGGTCTACATGTGTTTTGTGGATCTGGAGAAGGCATATGACCGGGTCCCCCGGGAGAAACTGTGGGAGGTGCTGCGGGAGTATGGGGTAAGGGGGTCTATCCTCAGGGCCATCCAATCTCTGTACTCCCAAAGAGAGAGCTATGTTCGCGTCCTCGGCAGCCAGTCAGTTTCGTTCTCAGTGGGTGCTGGTCTCCGCCAGGGCTGCGCCTTGTAGTATTATTTGTGTGCAATGGTTGTTTTTGGTGACCTCTACAGGTCTTGAGTGCCTGCGTGCATATAATAGGAAATGGACAGAATGCCAGGTGTGGCTGATTACACAGCAAAAGTTTTTCTACAATGGCTTGGCCCACATCCTGCTCTCTGTTTGTTTTAAGTATTCTCAGTCAGTTTTCTTTGATTTTTGTACAAAATAAACCACAAGACCTTTTTTGCAAACCCAACAAACTTCTGGACATTATCGTTTTTGGACTCAAGCATTGTTAGAATCTAGTCAGCAGTCAGTCACCAGTGATGTTAATTGGAACAAGGAAAATCTGAGAAACGTCACTACAGTCACCAATCCTGTTTGTGATATACATGGACAGGATATCGAGGCGTAGTCGTGGTGGGGAGGGGTTGCAGTTCGGTGGTCTGAGGATCTCGTCACTGCTTTTTGCAGATGATGTGGTCCTCATTGGATCATCGGCCTGTGACCTTCAGCACTCAGTGAAGCGGCTGGGATGAGGATCAGCACCGCTAAATCTGAGGCCATGACTCTTAGCAGGAAACCGATGGATTGCTTACTCCGGGTAGGAAATGAGTCCTTAGCCCAAGTGAAGGAGTTCAATTACCTCGGGGTCTTGTTCGTGAGTGAGGGTACTATGGAACGTGAGATTGGCCGGAGAATCGGAGCAGCGGGGGCGGTATTGCGTTCGCTTTACCGCACCGTTCTAACGAAAAGAGAGCTGAGCCGCAAGGCAAAGCTCTCGATCTACCGGTCGATCTTCGTTCCTATCCTCACCTATGTTCATGAGGGCTGATGACAGAAAGGACGAGATCGTGGGTACAAGCGGCCGAGATGAGTTTTCTCAGAAGGGTGGCTGGCGTCTCCCTTAGGGATAGGGTGAGAAGCTCAGCCATCCGTGAGGAACTCGGATTAGAGCCGCTGCTCCTTTACTTAGAAAGGAGTCAGCTGAGGTGGTTCGGGCATCTGGTAAGGATGCCCACTGGGCGCCTTCCTTGGGAGGTGTTTCAGGCATGTCCAGTGGGGAGGAGACCTCGGGGAAGACCCAGGACTAGGTGGAGAGATTATATCTCAACACTGGCCTGGGAACGCCTCGGGATCCCCCCGTCAGAGCTCGTCAATGTGGCCCGGGAAAGGGAAGTCTGGGGCCCCCTGCTTGAGCTGCTCCCTCCGCGACCCGACCCCGGATAAGCGGACGAAAATGAGATGAGATATCACGGCCAAAAGCTCTGCGCGCCTCCGGATGGCCGTAGCGCGGGGAGCTCCCATAGGGATTGGGCTTCTCGGGGTTTGTTTACCGGCGTTGCTATGTTTCCGGTCTTGTGTGTTCCAACGGTTTATTAGGTAGGCCTATCTAATAAATCTCTGTCTATTCAATACTTCATTCACTGCCTCTTCCGTGGTCATTACAATATTATGAATAGACTGCGTTGGGTTCTCCGACGTCTCTCCCTTTGTTGTTATACTCTAATGCACGAATTAACTAAAAGAGCCATCTTTGACTGTCTTAAAAAAACAACTAAAAAGTAGTAGCACTTTTCTAAGTTAAGACAGTCAAAGATGGCTCTTTTAGTTCATTTGTAACAACTGCAGTTGGTCAAGGACTTTAGTTTACATGCATGTTTCTTAATAAATACATTTAAAATCAATTCTTAACTTTAGTTTTCATTCTTACATTAGAGTAATGGCATGTAATGTTTTAATGTTATGATGTCATGTTTGTAAATATTACTGTACATTGTGAATATTGCACTGAAGCTTGATTTGAAGAAAATCGTGAAGAAAATCGAAATCGCAATATCTGCCAGAAAAATCGCAATTCGATCTTTTCCTGAAATCGTTCAGCCCTATCAACAGCAGTGCATACAATAACAACTTTTACTGTCAGTGAATAGCATCGAGTGAAAGTCAAAGTTTTCTTTATATCTAGTGACGGTGATTATGTCGTTGGCTCAGATAAGTGCCGTAGAATTAGTCAGAAGATCTAGAAATAGAAGGCATATTATGCCTTCTATTTCTTCTAAATATGGGCTAGCTTGACAGTCCCACCTGTGAACCCCTAGTGTTTATTTCTAAGCTTTTACCTCTTTCTCCGGTGAAAATGTTGTTTGCAGCCGACGCCAAGTAGGCTGGTCATGTCTTCAGTGTGATTATTTTTAATAGTGCAAACTAGTTTTCCTCATTATATGCATTATATTTCCTGTATGTAAATATGTAAATGATTAACTGACATTGTAAGTACATTTCTAGCAAATTAACTCCAATATAAATTATATTAATTTATTCTACAACTTTCAAATATTCTCAATGCCGGCTGAACAAACCATCCCAAGGTCAGAGAATCCTCTACACTACTGAGCCCTGTTTCAGGTAGCTGGTTTTGAGGCAACCCCGAGTTTGTTCGCTCTGAGTTAGTGGAAACTCTGGGTTTTCCGTTTCAGGTAGCAGGTTCAGCGCAACCGAGAGTTAGTTGCTGCGGCAACATACGCCGTGGGTCTAACCTGCTCGGGAGGTGGTTAGACCTACTCTGAGTTTGTTGTCTATAAGGCTGAAGGCAGCTCTCCGACAGAAGGAAGTGTTAGAAATGGCATGTCCTTTTCTACGAGAGCCTGTGGACGTAGAGGCTGCGATCCTCAGAAGGAATCTCCGTGAGGAACGATTATTAAGACCCCGGTTGGATATACTTTATTTTCCGGATAATTTTCTTCACAAGCGCTATCGTTTTTCAGCGCAATCCATCATTTATTTAGACCACCTTCTCAGCCCCCATGTTAACTGTCAAACGCACCGGGGGCATATTTTAAGTTTATTATTATTATTTTTTTATCGCAATTAACGCATGTGCAGAATGATCCGCCCCGTGCATCCCACCCGCTCTGTACTACAGTCACTTCAACGTTGTGGCTTTCCCATGATCAGAGTAGCTGACTAACCACGGACCTATAACTGCTGCAAGTCAAGAAACTAATTTTAAGAAGAAAAAGACCCTGGTAGGCTACTGCTTTTAACCAGATGCTGTTCCTCTCTACATGCACATGCTCAGCATAATCGTCTGCATTGTTCACTGAAGTAAAACCCTTTGAGTAAACTGTTCAACAAAATAACTTGTCCCACCACAGCCCGTGTTCTAATAAAGACAATCTACTTATTATGAGGATTTTTTTATTTCCTGAAAGCACAAAAAAAAAAAGTCATTTATATTGGGTATGTTTTTAGAGCAGGGAACAGTAGCCTATCCCAGTTTGCACCTCACCCACCTATAACTTATGTTCCAAAATTTGGATCTCCAAAGCATCCTTTTGCATCTTTTGAATTGTTACAATTGCATGGAGGTTGAGGGCATCTGGTTCAAGTAGGGCGATGACGCCATCAGTAACTGGAAGAAGATGATTAGACAGTGCAATTATTACTTGAGCCAGAATATTGCCCCATCTAATTTGCAACGCGCTGGGTTGCGTGTACATATTTAATTATTTTGAATAACCAACCTCTTATACTGTAAAGGCACTTCTATCCTGGGGGGTGGGGGGGATCAGAGGAGCTCCCCCCAGGGATGCTCTCAGCCACAGGACGCATACTCTGTTGGCTGAGGGCCATCTCCTCAGCCTCTGTGAGGGCTGCAGGTGGTGGACCCCCTCCAGTCTGCCGGGCCTCTGCATTTTTTCGATTTGCTAACATGGAGGAAAATGTTACCCTAATATTCAGTAAGCGCTATTTTGAAGACACATATATATTTATAATGCATTTTGCCTAGGTGTAGCCTTCTAATATATCTAAATCCTATTAAATTTTGGCATTGTTGGGGTGGCTGGGAAATGTACTACTTACATTTACTGCTTAAATATAGTATACAAATATATAATACATGTTGAACATAGCTGTTAAATTAGGTAGAGCAGGCAAAACAGCACAATTGATTTGATTTCAATTAAACATTAGTTTACCTGTTTAAACTATATTTTTGTACTTCATTTGCTGTTAAGTCCTCGTGGGGCAACTCGGGGTTGCGTAAATTGACTCACACACACACACACACACACACACACACACACACACACACACACACACACACACACACACACACACACACACACACACACACACACACACACACACACACACACACACACACACACACACACAATTTACATATTGAATAAGTGGAAGATATTAAACTTTCGTCTTATTTTATTTTATTTTACTAATTTATTTGACTCACGCATTGACTTGTTCAGCTATTTCCTGCCAAGCTCTCTCTCGCGCTCTCGCTGCCGCGGCGGTATTGCTTTTTTTTGTTAAAATGGGTAACTGCTCGGCATACACGTTCATTAGAATTTCCAATTCCGTGGGGGAAAAGTAAGTGGATCGGATCTACGCTTTTGGTCCATGTTTGATCATGTTATCAGAGATCCATTGATGATGGCTCTTCATAGTCAACAGGCACGCCCTCAACCCAGAGTGAACATACTCAGAGTTGATTAACCCAACGCTGATCACCTGTTCTGAAACCGAAAACCCAGAGTTGCTTTTCAACCCTGAACTCTGAGTCAACCAACTCAGAGCGCAGGATTAAACTCAGAGTATGTTAAACCAGCTACCTGAAACAGGCCTCTGGCGGGAAAATGCTACACAGCGACCCGCACTGGATGATACAGCCACAAAGTTTCTTTGCGCACCTTGTACATCGGTGGACAGTGAGAGACTGTTTAGTGCAGTTTAGAATGTCCTTGAGGAGAAAAGGAACCGGTTGTCAGCCGAGATGGTGCAGATGTTGGTTTTCATTAAAAAAACCCTGCACTGAACTGAAGAAGTCAGTGCAGTAGATTAAGATGGAGGAAATAAGAAGCTCTATTACACTATTATTACACACCCACATTGTAAAATAATAATAAGCTTACTTGAAAAAAGGGTGGAAACTTGTTGCCTCAAATAAGTTAAGTAACAAAAACTTTACTTTATGTTATGTTTACAAGTAATGCTTATGTTATGTTATGTTAACGTGAGAGAATAAAAGCTATTGAGCACAGCTTGGATGCCTGTCTATTTCCTAATGTACAGGAAATTAAATGTTGTTTGTCAACACAAAAGTGATATCGGAAATTGGTATCGAAAAACCAGTATCGGGAAATATCGGAATCGGATCGGGAGCAACATGAAAATATCGGAATCGGATCGGGAGCTAAAAATTGAGATCGGGACATCTCTAATAATAATATTACTTTATAAAGATCATGGTCACTGAGCCGATGTCTCGTGCGCCGCAGCACATGGGCACCTTTTCTGAAGCGCGGATACCGCACGCAGTACTTCCGTCATTTCTCCGTGCTTTCTCGCGATTGGCATTGTAATGCAGCGCCGCTAAAAGAAGCCTACAAAATAACACATTTGAGAAAACCTTTGGAACTTGGTGTATGTATGACAAGATACTACAATAGGCATGTTAATAGGTACTATCATTATAAAAGGAATAATAATTGGCAGTGTTATTCCATTGGATAGCACTGACCTGCTATACATCCCAAGGTATGAAAACCCTGTGTGCTTGGGCGTGAAGTGCAAGATGAGGGAAAGCGGTGGTAGTGGTAAGCCTCAAGGGAGAAGTCTACACTGTCTACTCTGTCCACTGTCCACGGTCACCTGCTGTGAGGCGTCTGTCAACATCTTGCGAAAACAAATATAAAAAAGTATTTAAGTATAAAGTATAGAATATATAAGTATATACAAAAGAAATGCAAGGGTGTAGTGGTGAAATAAGAGGTGGGTAAACTATGAATACTTAGATCACTGATTCGCGACCAAGGGTGGTGCATTTACTGTATTGGGAGGTAGCTAAACTCCGAAGTGAGAAGTGGATAATCTCTGTTTCTGAAATTTCAGAGGTGGGTAAACTGCGTTTAGCCTCAACTACAGCCCTGGCGACACAGTCACGGTCAAATATATGTGAAAGAGAACCGTAGCAGTCTAGCACTAACACAAAACGCAAACACACTGTTGTGAAAGCCGCTTGATGATGACGATCACTGATCCAAACACTAGCCATGAAGCTTTCATGACGATATGGACATTTACTTCAGGGCAATTTTGTTTTGGCTCATATTCGTGAATCACAAAATATGGTCTTCTAATGTGATGCTGCGTTCGAGTATTCTCTGCGAACTGACTCGGATCTAGGATCTGACGCCACGCCCACACTTCAAGCGTTTTATTATTTTGCTCGGTCGTTGGAGGAAAACATGGACGCCACCCGGAAAGCTGTTGTCGCGGTAGCATTGGCAGAGGACCAGGCGTTCCAAAATAAGTAGGCTATAGGCCATAGTCAAGTCAAGTCAAGTTTATTTATATAGCACATTTAAAACAACAGTAGTTGACCAAAGTGCTGTACAGAAATTCAATATATTTGTGTACATAGGCAGAGATACGGACGCAGTAAGGTATTGCAATAATACGAGTGATTGAACTTCAAGTCACAATGGGCGCAGCCATCTTGAATTCTGTCTCGGAATTTTGCTCGGTCACCACTGAGTTCAACCGAGATGGCGAGTTCGCCGTTCGATGAAAAGGGGCGTGTTTATGCATGTCGCTAGGCAACGTCCTCGGACCTCCGAGACGGATGGATATTAAAACGCAGCATGACTGATCATGCTTGTAGTGGAGGCTGTGTCAAAGGGAACACGGTATGCAAAATACACACAGAGCTAGCTAACGCGCAGCTTGTAATTAGAAGCTATAGCATGATGCTTACCGTGGCAATCTCTCGCTTGCGGCAGACGGTGTCTCTCGACCTCGGGACAGGGCAGGCAGAGTGGTTTGCATGCACAGACAGCACGGCGGTAGGAATTAACTTCGCCATCCTCTCACTCTTTAAACCAAGTGAGACCATCTTGGCATCCCCTGAATGGTAATCCTCCTCCTTGAAATGTGCGCTGCATATTCTTGAGTACGCGGTAACAGAGCTAGCTGGAAAATAAGCTAGCTCTGTGCTTCCGAAGAACCCAGCTTCAGAAGATCCCTTTATCCTTGGGGAAGCAATGGACCCTATGTCCACTTTTGCTGGAGTTGTTGCACCCGCCACAAATACAGTAGTAAACCATTTTATCTATTTATATATCTACTCTCTCTCTCTATCAGCTATCTATGTTATGCTATGCCATCCCTCACTATCTATCTATGTTATGTTATGTAATGCTATTCTATCCATCTATCTATCTATCTATCTATCTATCTATCTATCTATCTATCTATCTATCTATCTATCTATCTATCTATCTATCTATCTATCTATCTATCTATCTATCTATCTATCTATCTATCTATATATATATCTCTAGGCTATCTCTATCTATGTATTTACTTATATAATCTGACACTGTCACTCTCTCACTAGCGGCTTTGGCTGTGTTGTCCCAAAGCGGAGTACCTCATCTGACGTCATGCAATGCAGTGTGGGAGAAATAAGAATCATCACTGACCTGTTAATATCACCGCTAAAATATCACCTACTTTTCTTATTATATTAATTTTACCCTACAACATCAAATACACGGATAATTGTTTAAATGTTTATTAGCAACTAGAAAATTGACAAAAAATAAAAACCTGCACCATGGGCTTTAAGGCAAGGCAAGGCAAGGCAACTTTATTTATATAGCACTTTTCATACACAAGGCAGACTCAAAGTGCTTCACATATAAACATTGTCATACAATAAAATAAAATAATAGATAAGTAAAAGAAAAACATATGCAAAGAAATGGGTAAAATAGAAAAAGGCATTTTAGTATTAAAATAGAAAATAAAGGCAAAGTTAAAAAAGCTTTTTAGAAAGTGCAATGTATTTAAGATTTTAGCAGAAAGCTATAGCAAACATAAAAGTCTTCAGTCTTGTTTTAAAGGTGCTCAGAGTTGGGGCAAGTCTTAAATCCTCTGGGAGTTTATTCCAGCTATTTGTTGCATAGTAACTAAATCCTGCTTCCCCATGTTTTGTGTTTACTCTGGGGATGATAAACAGATTGGTCTCAGAGGATCTTAGTGGTCTAGAAGGCTGATGTAGTGGAAGCATATCAGTTAAATATTTTGGGCCTAAACCATGTAGGGATTTATAGGTTAGCAACATGATTTTAAAATCAATTCTCTGACCTACAGGAAGCCAATGTAACGATTTCAGAATTGACCAAATTTTTGGTCTTTGTTAGAACTCTAGCAGCAGCATTCTGAACAAGCTGAAGCTTCCTCAGAGTTTGTTTTGGGAGACCTGTGAGGAGACCATTGCAGTAATCAAGCTTACTAGTGATAAAGGCATGTACAAGTTTTTGTAAGTCTTCGGTGGACATGAGCCCTCTAAGTCTTGCTACATTTTTAAGGTGATAATATGCCGATTTTGTAACTGATTTGATGTGCCTGTCAAAATGTAAATCTGAATCCATGATAACCCCTAGATTTCTGGCTTTGATTGAGGTTTTCAGGGACAGAGAGTGAAGGTGTTGGATTACTTTAAGCCTTTCCGTTTTAGAACCAAATACAATTATCTCTGTTTTGTCCTCATTTAGTTGAAGGAAATTTCGGCACATCCATTCCTTCACTTGCTCAATGCACTGGCACAGCAGATCTATGGGCCGATAGTCATTTGGTGATAGCGATACATAGATTTGCGTGTCATCAGCATAGCAATGATGGTCAATATTGTTATTTTGTATGATTTGCCCTAGTGGGAGCATGTAGATGTTGAATAAAGAGGGTCCTAAGATCGAACCTTGTGGGACTCCACATGTCACGTTGGTTGATTCTGATACAAAGTCGCCAATGGAAACAAAGTAGTTCCTAGTTTGTAGGTAGGACCTGAACCAATTTAAGACAGTGCCTGAAAGCCCCACCCAGTTTTCTAACCTTTCCAGAAGTAATGTATGGTCTACAGTGTCGAATGCAGCACTGAGGTCAAGTAGCATTAGTATTGAGGTTTTGCCAGAGTCTGTGTTAAGACGGATGTCGTTTACAACTTTAATAAGGGCGGTCTCAGTGCTGTGCAGGGGTCGAAATCCTGATTGGAAGGTGTCATAGCAACCAGTTGATGCCAGGAAGTGATTTAGTTGCTGGAGGACAACTTTCTCAATGATTTTACTTATGAAGGGTAGATTTGATATTGGTCTGTAGTTGTTAATAATAGAGGCATCTAGGCTCCGCTTTTTTAAAAGGGGTTTAATAACTGCAGTTTTCAAAGCTTTTGGGAACTTGCCTGACTGGAGAGAGTTGTTAACTATCTGCAATATGTCTACTGCTAGGCAGTCGAAAACATTCTTAAAGAGGTTGGTAGGTATAGTATCAAGGCAACAGGTGGATGGCTTTAGTTGTGTCACAGTTTCCACAAGATTTTGAGAGTCTATAACATCAAAGCATGCCATCCTTGCCACGTAATTTTTGCCTGAACAGGGTGGTAGTCCAACATTTTTGTTTGACGTGGAGATATTGATGGCGCATCTGATACCTTCAATTTTATCAATATAAAAAGCTGCAAACTCATTGCATTTCTGCGTGGAATGGAGGTCAGGTGGAATTTCTGTTGGGGGGTTGGTCAGTCTGTCAACAGTTGCAAATAGGGTTTTTGCATTATTAGTGTTGGTTTTAATGATATTGGAGAAAAAAGTTTCTCTAGCATTTTTTAAGTCTAAATTGTAGGCACGGAGGCTCTCTTTATAGATATCATGGTGAATATGTAGTTTTGTTTTACGCCAGATGCGTTCAACCTTCCTGCATTCTTTTTTCTGTGCTGTTACAGAAGCAGCTTTTCTCCAGGGTGCCTTTTGCTTTCCAGAAATCGTTTTAACCTTATAAGGTGCAATGACATCTATGACTTTCAAAATTTTCAAATTAAAGTTTTCTACAAGATCATCAGCAGAACATGGGTTTAGAGGTGGTAGCAAGGAGATGGCCTTTTTAAAAAGTACATTAGAATCTTCATTGATATACCGTTTTTTGACAGTGTTTGATTTTGTCTGTATGTCGGGAATAAAAGATATGTTAAAGAAAACACAAAAGTGGTCAGACAAGGAAGGATCAGTCACAGAGAGATCAGAAACATTGAGGCCCTTTGTGATACCCAGGTCTAGAGTGTGCCCCTTACAATGAGTAGCCTCTTTCACATGATGAGACAGTTCAAATGTGTCCAAAATGGTAAAAAGTTTTTTTGCACACTTGTCATTCAAATCATCAGTATGAAAATTGAAGTCACCAGTTATAACTAGACAGTCAAATTCTGTGGAGATGCTAGACAATAATTCTGTGAAGTCATCGAAAAAATTTGCAGAATATGTGGGTGGCCTGTAAATAATGAATAAATGAAAACAACCTACCTATCATTCGCTGCCGCTGGAAAAAATAAAATAAACAAATAAAATAAATCCCCTACCTACCCATGACCTCAACTGACAACCAACAGGAACCAAACTTTTTTTTATTTAGGCCTGGGCGTTTGTCTGCAATTTCCTTGGTGGAAGTCACAGAGGTAGTCAAACACAGTGGCAATGCCCCAGGGATTGATGAGATCCGGGCAGAAATGCTGAAAGCTATTGGTGTTGAGGGGCTACCTTGGTTGACACGCCTATTCAACATTGCGTGGGAGTCTGGGACAGTGCCAAAGGAGTGGCAAACCGGTGGTTCTTCTGTTCAAAAAGGGGAACCAGAGAGTGTGTGCCAATTACATCATACTACTCAGCCTCCCTGGTAAAGTCTACCCCAAGGTGCTGGAATGGAGGGTTTGGCCGATCGTCGAACCTCAGATTGAAGAGGTACAATGCGGTATCCGCCTCGGATGTGGAACCACGGAACAGCTCTTCACTCTCGCAAGGATCCTGTAGGGGGCCTGGGAGCATGCCCCACCGGTCTACATGTGTTTTGTCGATTTGGAGTACGTATGACCAAGTCCCCCGAGAGATGCGACACTACTCAGGGCCATCCCTGAGGAACTCAGATTAGAGCCGCTGCCCCTCTGCTTATAAAGGAGTCAGTTGAGGTGGCATCTGGTAAGGTTGCCCACTGGGCGCCTCCATGGAGTGGCGAAGTCACGCCCTTTCCGGTAGGGCTCATGGGACCTACGAAAAATATGAATGGGTGTCAATGGAGAGAAAATAATTATTTTCTGGTCCCAGTCTTTATATGCCCTGGATAACACATATGTTGTTTGTGGATTTAAAGGATAATTTTTCATGCAAAGAGTTCGACCGGTTATTGTGCATTTGTTCAGATAAAGGCTGTAGAGAAAACACAACGAGAAAGACTACACGGCTTGTATGTGACGTCACGCTCCCTGCGACTGGCGTGGAGAAGACCGACAATCTTCCCATCGGCATAACTGAAACTCTGCACGTGCCCCGACTTATAATGGTTTTCACCTCTTTCGATGCTTTTATCCTCCCCTTGGAAAAAGCGGTGATGTGGGGCAGAGAGATCGCCATCTCTGTGCCGAGTTCCAAGGGCGGGTGTGGTGACGTATATCATATGCGTCGAGAGCAGCGAAGAGCTGTAGTTCACAAAGCGGCCTCACATAAAACCTAAAATTATCAAACTTCTTCACGAACATTTTTAGTTTTCTTTGCATAAAGTGTAGTATAGTATCTTAGCTACTGGAAATATCGCGAGATGCTGGGAGAGATCGCGGGATGCGGAGAGACAGATAGACACGCTAGACTGAGAGCAGGGACATGGTGATTAGGAGCAGTCTTACTTCAAACCCAATCAGATGGACGGAACAAGCCAGTGGCGTATGCGAGCCGTTCATTGACTCCAACCGAGCGCCGCTACTCTCAGATAGAGCGGGAAGCTCTAGGTTGTGTTTGGGCTGTGGAACATTTCAGAACATACCTGTGGGGAGGAAAGTTTACGCTACAAACAGACCACAAGCCCCTCATCTACATGTTCAACCCAGAGAAAGCTACACTATCGCCACCCCGCATACAGAGATTAGGCTTGAGACTACAGCCGTACGACTACAAGATCGAACACATAGTGGGAAAATCCAATGTGGCAGATTCACTATCAAGACTTCCATTACAAGAGACTGAGGACAATGAGTATGTGGAATTGTATGTCGACAGAGTGTTGTCAGTGACTCTGCATGATGTACAGGCCATAACTCTGGAGGACATTCGCCTGAAAACGGCAGAGGATAAAACACTGATGCAGTTGAAGACGATCGTGGAGACAGGAAAATGGCCAAATCCGGTTCCGGAAACCTTACAGCCATTCAACAGGTGTGCAGAAGAGTTATGCACATACGATGGACTTGTAGTGAGAGGACACAGGATTGTGTTACCGAAAGCAATGACAAAACGAGTACTCAGGATTGGACACGAGACGCATCAGGGTGTGGTACGTACAAAACAGTACCTGAGGAGTAAATTCTATTGGCGTAACATGGATTTGGATGTTGAAAGAGACATTAGAAACTGCTCCGCCTGTGTACTCAATCAGCCGCTCCAGAACGATCAACCCCTCCAACCACTTGACTTACCACCGAGACCTTGGACGAAGTTAGGTATCGATCTGGTAGGTCCTATCCAGAACAAGTTCATATTGACTGTGATTGACTACTATACCTCATTTCCAGAGGCTGTGGTGATATCTGAGATATCATCAGCAACTGTCATTACAGAAATGACAAAGATCTTTTCTCGATTCGGATTCCCCCTAGAGGTCGTGACGGATAATGGCAGGCAGTTTGTAGGACAGCTTTTTGAGTCGTTCCTCAAGACGTGTGGAGTCAAACACATTCGTGCATCTCCATATTATCCGAAATCGAATGGGAAAATTGAGAGATTTCAACGATACCTAAAGAAAGCCTTCAGAGCGGCCGAGTGTGAAGGAAAGGTGTGGGGGGAGGAGCTTCCTAAGATTTTGATGGCATATCGTTCAACGCCACACAGAGCGTCGGGGGAGACACCAGCTATGCTGATGTTTGGACGAGACATTCGTACAAAGATTCCAAACGTGGAGAAGGGAGATGACATATCACACAACAGAAAGAAGACAAATGACATCCGACACCATCACCAGGAGTACAGAACCAAAATGAAACAGTACGCTGACCAGAAGAGAAGAGCGAAGGAACACAACTTTGAAGTTGGTGACGTTGTGTACATTGCTAGTATGGAGAACGGAAAGCTGGATTCCATATTCAGAGACACTCGCTATGTGTTACTCAAAAACACATCGGACAATTCTTTCGAACTGATTAACACAGAAGATGGATCAAAGGTCATCAGGAATGTCAAACATCTGCGCCACACTCCAGTGGTAATGGACTTTGATGTTCCGGAGCCAACCGAGGCTCGGGTTCTCAATGACAATCTGGACATGGAGTTCGCTCAGATCACTCCAGCAGTCGAGATTCCACCTGAACCCGACTCTGCCCCTGTTCCAGAATGGCAGGTTGTCACTACCAGGCGTGGCAGGGTTATTAGAAAGCCCGCACGTTACAGGGACACTTAGTAACTGTAAAGTGACTTAGTAAAAAAAAAAGAAAGTTATGTTCAACTGTAATAATCATCATATTGAATCTGTTAATGAATGAAAAAAAAAAAAAAAGTTGTGAACATTACAGTACAGTGTTATTGTAGGCAACAGTAATAGACAGTTAGTCACAAGGGATTTAATTTGATTGTTTGTAACCCTTTTATGTTGAAGTAGTACTTTAATTCTAAACAAGGGAGGGATGTAGTATAGTATCTTAGCTACTGGAGATATCGCGAGATGCTGGGGAGAGATCGCGGGATGCGGAGAGACATAGACACGCTAGACTGAGAGCAGGGACATGGTGATTGTAATGTGTTAATAAATCGAGTTAATAAGAACCTGACTGATCATTTATGGACAACACAACATGAAGAATTATCATTTAAATCCACAAACAACATATGTGTAATCCAGGGCATATAAAGACTGGGACCAGAAAATAATTATTTTCTCTCCATTGACACCCATTCATATTTTTCGATCTCATAGGTCCCATGAGCTCTACCGGAAGGGGCGTGACTTCGCCACTCCATAGGGTGGTGTTCCTGGCACGTCCAGTGGGGAGGAGACCTTGTGGAAAACCCAGGACTAGGTGGAGATATTATAATCCACTGGCAACACTAGGGTCGCTACACATAAAACGAAGCATCAACAACTTAGTTAGTATATCGGTAGTTTAGTAAAAAAGACTGTTTTCCAAATCTATGCCTTCCCCGGTAGGTCCATGTTTCCAGGAAGTCCACACAAGTTTATTACCAGTTACCGTAAATAATATAAAAGATGCAGCTTTTTTTTAAAAAACAGCCACGTATCAAGAGGGGAGATTGTTAAGGTACATTTTAAGGCCAAAACTCCCTTTTGCCACCTTTGAGAATAAAAAAGAAGCAATCATAATTCAGTTTCACTGTTGCGAGGTTAACTAGAAAATGCATTTCCTGCCGAAAATGCGGCGAGTGCTGTAGTGCAAAGTGAGGTTGAAAATCTGTTTTAATAAAGACACAGGTTAATACGTAAAGAAATGTTAAATGGCTTAAATCAAGTGAAGGGATCTGAACAAAAGTTCAAAAGTCGAATTGGAGTAAACAATTTAAACATGCGCACGAATTTAAGACAATGTAAATGGTTGGAAACAAATGAAGCGACAGCTGAATGAAAAGTGCAAAGCATTGCTAAAAATGCAGAAATTTAAAATTAATTGAACTGAAGAATCTGAAAGGTCAAATGCATTGCCCTGCACTTTGGGCCGCCTAAATGCACGGGCTTACCTGACCTGAACTTGAAGCCCAAGGGCCTACGACGATCAGGAGATGCAGTAAATGTATTTTTATTTATTTATTTTTTTAAATACTGGCTCAAATACTAGCTCCTCTGATCGGCGTAGCCACAGGAAATGTGATTTTTTGTTTGGGGCTTACAAAGATCAGAGGCCTATCATGAGCTGATAAAAAAGGGGGGCACTAGGGAGTGCCGTGGGCACCCCCTAGTGGTAGCTGGGGGGTGCCGGGGGCACGTCCACGGGCCTACGAAACCCCTCAGCCCCAGGGCCCAATGGCAGGTTAAGGCAGGCCTGCCTGCACTACTGGAAAACTGAAAGGACAAATGTATTCAGTGCAAAGTGCACCTCAGTGATTCCCCCAACACTGTATGGTTAAGGCGGCCACCTTAACAACGATAGGGCCCCACCTTGACTACCAATGTATGTAAAAAAAAATATATATGTTATTATTTTTTCATTAAATTGCATCAACAAAGTACAAAAGTCCCGTAGGGAAAGAAAACATACAGGTACAGGTACAATAAATATCAGGTACAATAAATTAAGATAAATATTGCATCGGTGATACTGTTCAAAACAATAGTCGTTCGAACTGAAATCCTCACCGAAGACCGCAGGGCCACGAGACAAACCCTAACGTTATTAAAAGTAGTCCAATTGAGTGAGAAAAACTGCCCAATCAACACTGCCTGCCCGTCCTCGCGCTCTAACCTCAGCGTAAACAATGAGATCAACTGAAAACAAGCCAACATCGAACTTGAAGCCCAAGCGAAATTCTCTTTCCAAACTTTGAACGAAGGTTAACTATAAAATATTGACCAAGTTGCGAAGTCTGAATTTGAATAATTTTTTTATACTTTTTATCTTAAGTATCAAATATTTAAAAAATCTGAAAATAAGCAAGCGAATCAAGCTAATCTGAACATTTTAAAACTGGAATGGAGTCTCTAGGTGAAAATTTAGGGAGGAGATAAGTCCCAAAGTTTGTAGAGAATAATAAAGATGAAAGAAAGAAAGGATAAAACTTAAGAAGAACAATGGTTAAGCGCTGCATGCAGAACTCACCTAATCATCCATACCATGTTAAACATAGGAAGGGCGGTCAGCCGCATCTACTCCTTGCAACCAATCACAAATCAGCAATTTAATTTAATTAACATTCTAATGGTGTGATCCAGTACGCACTCACACTAGGCCATCTGTACCGTAGTCAAGTACGTTTCTCCCCTAAAGTCTAGATTGTGTGAGCACCCCATCCGTTCTCAAGTAGGCCTACAGTTCAATTCTGTGGCCTGAGTACACTTCGGAGAGGCGTGCTCAGGCCACGGTACAGATGTTAATGAGCCGACATGTGCACACACACGGATACGCAACCTGAGCTGGATGATCTATAGTCCATGTGACCATTCTACCCCATTACACAATAAACATGACGGCAACGGTTCATGGGTGGGTTCACGTTGGTGCGATAGCGAAGTTGAGTGTTTCATCAAAAATCCCCTGTTCGTCACGGGCAGGCTTTCTTGGTTCACTGGAGAAGGAGGTGCTGCGCACGGAGTCTAGACCTCTTTAGAATAATTTGCATGCTCCCGAATGCAAGTACACGTCTGAGCGAAGGCTACAAACGCGATTAACTATTTACAAGTGCAAAAACACCAACATATTCTTTAGTTTGCTGACCACTTGTTTTTTATCCTGACAAAAGCCTTGTAATGACAGTTCCTCTGCGTCTCTCTCTAGATCGCACCATCTTTCAACGTCTTTGTTTAATATGACTGCTCCCCTTCTCTCACATGATCAGCAGCTTGCGGATTTCACTTTCTCTCAAGTTAGAATTGCTCATGATGATATCGCTGCGTTGTCTCTGTGGAGACTGCGCAGCAACACCTTACCCAAGCGCCCCCTGGAACCTTGGAGCCATCAAAAATGGCATGCATAAAACGGCATATTTGGCATTGTAAAAACGCTCAGTGGAGAGAGGGCTATCTGAGTAGAACGGCTCCAAATAAGCCACAAAGTCAGTAATGTGCCAATTGTGTTCTCTTTGTTGTTCTCCATTGTTGTTCTACTACAGCGGACGCTTGGTGATTGCGTATTACGACGGGATGACTAGTGATGGGTCATTGGCGACCGAATCAGTTCAAATGAACGAATCTTTAACAAGAACGAACCAAAATGATTATTCTCTCTCGTGTGTCTCGTTCGTCTCGTTCGATCTCAGACTCGACTCCTCCCAGACCCACTAGTCGCTGACTTGTTGGTCATTCACTGACTGTGAGTGGTGAAGAGGGAAGAGGCTCAGTGAGCGAGTGTATGATAATACGATTCAATATCAGTGAAAGGGTAAATGCATGCTGTTTTTATACTTTCTTTGTCATGCCAGCTTAATCAAATATTTGAATGTCTTGTCAATCTTTCTCGTTCTTTCATGGTTCATTCTCCACCCTGGACCCCCACCATCGTTACTAAATCAAGTCTTATCTTGCTGATATGTTAAACATCCAATAATCAACTACTCCGCCCCATCCCACTGCGTTTCGTTAAAGTTGTAATGTTGTGTTGATTGATGTCCGACTTCCACGATCGTTTGAGAATGCGATTGAGGGAGGAGCTGAGTCTGACTGACTCAGCTGAGAACCGTGCATTCCATAAATCATAAATCATTCACTGCTACTGGAAACTCGACTACACGAACGAACGAACGATTCTGAACGAGTCTTCTTGGCGAACTGAATCAAGGAAAATAATCATTAAATCCATCACTAGTAATGACGTATGTACAACAGGCAACCGTAATCAGGCCCAGTTGAGATTGCCTAGTGTGAGCACAGGCCAGCAGCACAGCGGGGGGCAATCCTACTTGAGTACGGTACAGGGCAACTTTGCCTAGTGTGAGTGCACCCCCAGATGCCTTGGACACCAGCCTTCCGAGTTGCAATTGGGAAGTCATTACCGGTCTCGGAGCACTTATAGCGTTCCCATTCAACTTTGTGATTGTGTCATGAAATTGGCTAGTCGTTGTTTATCGTTAGCTACATTAGCCTCTTTAGAAAACTGGCTCGAAAACAAACAACACAACATTACATTGTGTTGCATGCAAAGCAAGACAGTGCAATTTACATTTACATTTAGCAGACGCTTTTATCCAAAGCGACTTACAATAAGTACATTTGTCATAAGAAGTGCAACAATATATCGCTGTCGGTACAGTAAGGATGTTCATAGAACCAAGTGCAAGTACAACAATTGCTAGGCTAACCAATTCCCCGTGTTACAGCAATGATAGCAGTTGATGCAATGATGCAGTTGCTACACAGTTAAGTAGTATAATACAATACAACACAATACAATACAATGTTGCTACACAACATTGCTACACAGTTAAGTACTATAATACAATACAACACAATACAATGTACAATGGAGGCCAGAAGGGGGAGGGTGGCTATGCAGAGTTGAGGTGGACTCTGAACAGGTGAGTCTTGAGCCTTTTTCGGAAGATAGTGAGCGACTCTGCGGTCTTGAGAACGGCAGGGAGCTCGTTCCACCACTGAGGTCCCAAAACCGAGAAAAGTTGTGACTTTGCTGATCGACCTTTGCTAGCTCTTAGCGATGGCGGTACCAGACGTCCAGGTTCCATCGACTGCCTTGTATGCCAGTACCATCGTTTTAAATTTGATGCGAGCTACTACAGGGAGCCAGTGGCGGTCCCGGAAGAGGGGAGTCACATGGGAGAACTTCGGTAGGTTGAACACGAGGCGTGCTGCCGCATTCTGGATGCCCTGCAAGGGTTTAATCGCAGAGGTAGGAAGTCCAGCCAGGAGTGAGTTGCAGTAGTCGAGGCGGGAGATGACCAGTGATTGGACTAGAATCAGAGCTGCTTCCCTTGTGAGGAAGGGCCGGATACTGTAGATGTTGAAAAGTGCAAATCTGCAGGATCGGGCCACCGCATTGATGTTTGCAGTGCAGCATAACTGATAGTCCAATACCACACTGAGGTTTCTGGCAGTAGGAGAAGGAGATACAGTGATGTTCTCAACGGTGACCAGTAAGTCCATGGGCCCTATTTTAACGGTCTGAAACGCAAGTGGGAAAGCGCAAAGCGCAAGTAGCTTTGTGGGCGGTTCTACGGCGCTATCGCTATTTTACAGGCGGATAAATGAAATCAAAAGGGTTGGTCTGAAGCAGCCTAATTACCCGTAGGTGTGGTTTGGGCGTAACGTGCAACAAACCAATGAGAGTGCCAGCTCCCATCCCCTTTAAGAGCCATGAGCGCATTTGAATCGGACGAGTTGATATTTTGACAGCGCGTCTGCAGTCTCCGATGAGACAGATGCACATGAATTTGCAAATGGCTTAGTTTATTGCCAAATAATGTGGCCTAATTCACCCATGGAATAAGGGGTTTTCTTCCACAACTTCAGAAATACTGAGTCCTCAAATAAATTTCGGCAAAGAAAACGTATGATAGGCTATAACATATGATATGTGGTAACTGCGGTTCTATTTAATGATATACGCAATACATTATAAACATTGTTTCTTATCAGTATTGTATGCTATCCTAATATGCATGTGTCCCCGCGGTAATAGACATTGCCATTGATTGTATTATGCGTTACGTGTTTAGTTTGCCCAAGTGAAGGAGTTCAAGTACCTCGGAGTCTTGTTCGCAAGTGAGGGAACTATGGAGCGTGAGATTGGCCGGAGAATCGGAGCAGCGGGGGCGGTATTGCGTTCGCTTTACCGCACCGTTGTTACGAAAAGAGAGCTGAGCCGCAAGGCAAAGCTCTCGATCTACCGGTCTATCTTCGTTCCTATCCTCACCTATGGTCATGAGGGTTGGGTGATGACCGAAAGGACGAGATCGCGGGTACAAGCGGCCGAGATGAGTTTTCTCAGAAGGGTGGCTGGCGTCTCCCTTAGGGATAGGGTGAGAAGCTCAGCCATCCGTGAGGAACTCGGATTAGAGCCGCTGCTCCTTTACTTAGAAAGGAGTCAGCTGAGGTGGTTCGGGCATCTGGTAAGGATGCCCACTGGGCGCCTTCCTTGGGAGGTGTTTCAGGCACGTCCAGTGGGGAGGAGACCTCGGGGAAGAGGACTAGGTGGAGAGATTATATCTCAACACTGGCCTGGGAACGCCTCGGGATCCCCCCGTCAGAGCTGGTCAATGTGGCCCGGGAAGGGGAAGTCTGGGGCCCCCTGCTTGAGCTGCCCCCCCCGCGACCCGACCCCGGATAAGCGGACGAAAATGAGATGAGACTGTAAACACATAATCAAATGTCAATTAAATCCCAAGTGTGAAAAACCAAGCCACACTCCTCATCACAATCGTTGTCCGTTACTCTTGATGCTTTTCATGACAAATCAGCCATTAAAAAGGGGTTATGTTCAAGAACATTTTACGTGGGTGATTACAAACTGATTATCCTAGGCGTTCTCATCAGTCTTATTACCGTAACCCTATAAATACAGAGGTGAGCGCCGTGGTAATGCTGCACCATATGGCACTTCTGGCGGACCATGCAAATGGCAGGAATCGGAGGGAGAGGGTATTTAGGGACCATAACGATTTATTGGTAGGCTAGATAAAAATATGTAACTCTATGTCAGACCACTTCTTTTTTTAATTATGGGACAGTGCGCTCCGTGCTACTGACAGAGTTCACTGCTGCAGCAACATGTTGCCACTCACTCTGCTTTTTGTTGTTGGCGATCCCAATCCCGAACAAAACTACCTTTCGGGCCTCCATCTCACCCACAAGTGTCTCCACTTCAACCTCCGTGAAATTTCGCTTTTTTGATTTTCTCAGTACTTCTGCCATTGTTTCCAACAAGACATAATACCGGCATCTGAGTCTGTTTTATATGCAGATCGCATTCATGAGGTCATTTGCATTGACCATTTATGGTTAAAAAGGGGCGTGTAGAGGGCGGAACGTGAAGCTGATTCAGCTGCGCACAATTGTAGTCAGTATGTGATTTATAAAGCAAAGATTGCGTACAGGTGTGCGTACGCAGTGTTTTATAAATCCGAATATTTTTTGGCGCACGCAAAACTTGGCTTCTGGGCGTACGCACATTTTTAGTAACGATCCCACGCACAGTTTTATAAATGAGACCCCTGATCTGTACCTGCAGGGGAAGGTCAGAGACTTTCTCACTTTCCTTGGGAAGAAAAGAGAATTGTGTGTTATGCGGGCGACCTCCGCCAGAGTGAAAAGAAACTGTGTCAACTTTAACAAATCCTGCCTGAGATCTTATCAGGTGTACTTTGCCCAGGCTTGTGTTTGGTTAAAACTCGCTCAGCGTGGGACGGCTGGAGCGGCGTGCTGCGTGGTACAATAGAAAAAAGAAAAAGAAAAAACAAGGAAAGGGCTCTCTGTCGAGAGACGAGTTTGGGCAGAGAGCAGGCTGGTTGTGGAATTCTGAGCTGACACATCTTTCGAGGTGAACACAGAAAACACACCTTTCCCATCGGAGCAGGGATACTTTGGATCGCAGTGATTAAGACATTATGGAGGCCAGTAAGGAGGTGGACACCACAAGGGTTTACCAGAAAGGTCCGGAATTCCTTCGCAAACAAATGGAACTGGAGAGCGAGAGCAAAGGGGGATTGAGTGCGGTAGAAAGGCTAGCTGCAAGCAAACCAATATATGTTAAGAGTCTACAGGTCGTCAACGCAACACAACTGCCAGTTATACACATTGGATCAGCCTCTGTGAGCAGTAATGGTTCTTCAAACCGCTCCAAAGGCTCAAGACGGACTGGAAATCCTGCGGTTGAGGAGCCAGTACGTCCACCAGAACTGGACAGCGTGGTTCGACGATCCAGCTCTAAAAAACGCCCGGATTCCTTATTACTTTACCGACATAAATGTGACCTACTGAATGGGTCGTCGACCCGTGTGAGGAATAAACAGAATCTGGGAAACAGGTTACTTCGTGGCAATGCGGATCGAAATTGCCACTTACTTGAAGCAACAGATGGCACATCAGAGGGGGACGAATTAACTGAGGGGATTACAACAGAACGGGTCTCAGGTGCGGTTGGTAATCAATCTGGGAAATCTTTAACACAAATTGCGCAACAACACAGCAACGCTACGGACAAAGCGGGTACAAACAGTGTTTTGAGCAAACCCATTCACAATAGACTGGCCGAGGTGAAGAAGAGGTCATCCAAGGGGGTCAGCCGCTCCCACTCTGACATCAGCTCCAGGTATTCCAAAAACTTTGCAGATTTTGATGGTTTCTTCCAGTACTGCGGCCTGGATGGCGAGATGATCCAGTCTTTGGGAAAGGAGAACTTTTCAGTGCACTCAGAGGAAGTGGCTATCCGAAGAGACAGTGTCTCTACCTCCGACGGTGGCTTCTCCAGGAACAGCGGGAATAGTGACGGGCTACTGGAGGAAGAGCTTGGGGAGAAGATTCACCAGGGGACTTCGGTCATTGAGCGCAACGCCAGGGTTATCAAATGGCTGTACAGTTGCAAAAATGCCCAAGAGACTGGGAAAAAGTTACGAGAGCTTGATTAACTTCTTTAATACTTGTTTTATTTGAAATAGTTGCCAAATGTTACCTTCAATATTAAGTGAAATGTTGGAACTTCCTACTTCATTGGCATAATCGTGAAATATTAAAAAAATTATAGCCTGTTTGAAGACTCATCATCATCAATCTGATCTCGGTTTATGGCCTTCACTATGTTTGCACTGTGTCTTCTACCCATTCGTTGATTTTGTATTGCAAAAAAATGGGTCTTTTGTGCAGGAACATACAACTACAAATGTCACTTCTGACATAATTATTCAATGACACTTTCAAAGAAAGTACTATAGCAGCTTTCAGAATAGCTTTTACCTCAATGAATATATTCGTCCTTTTATCTTAATAGAACATGCACCAGATTGAAAATGTTCACAGAGGACATTAGGTTTTAGGGATTCAAAATACCAAAACAATACCATGCTTCTTTTAAACTACAGCAGTCTGTTCAAAATGACCAATTATTCCAAGAAGCACTTTAGGGCAGCAGTTATTTTAAAAGAGATGATGATTTAGGTAAATTATGTTTTTGCAAGGGCTGTAGGCTTGACAGCATGCAGGGTTTAGGGTGCCTCACCTCACCTCCTTGTACTTTGATCCATCCTTCTATTTTTTTCCCCTCCAGGCGAGAGAAGTGTAACAGAAATCATAAAGAAAGGTTACATAGTGGTCATTCGCTAACATGCAAACCACACCCACCCACCCCCACCTAGCACACACACACACACACACACACACACACACACACACACACACACACACACACACACACACACACACACACACACACACACACACACACACACAGTGCAGTCTAGATTATCCAACAGCATTTATATCAAAATAATCTCCCAGCTGGGTGATCTGTTAAAGTGTGATAGTGCTGAAGCCCAGTGGCGTAACAAGGCAACGACGGGCCCGTATGCAGGATGTTCAAGGCGGGCCCCCCCCCCGTTACGATTGTTAACGGGGGTGGGGGGGGTTCGGAGCGATTATTGACCGGGGGGGGGGGGGGATACCCTGCTTACCGATAGTTACGCCACTGCTAAAGCCCCTTAAGGTATGGCTTTACCTGGGTCCCCTTGTTCTTCCCCCTTAGTCCTTTCCTTTAACTATACAATGCTTTGTGTCAGATAACTTTACAGTCCTTAACAATGGAAACTATTAATACTATACTACCAAGCAAGAGAGGTGACTCAATTCTAGACAAGCAATGTCCTGCCTGTCTCGTTTGACTTTAGCCAAGGAACAAAAATAAACAGCCTCATCCCTTTATTATAGTTTATCTGTAATTAGTGTACTTAATGCTCTTTTATTTATTCCTTACACTGGTTTGCGCTGTGTTTGTGTGTGTGTGTGTGTGTGTGTGTGTGTGTGTGTGTGTGTGTGTTGTTGTGTGTGTGTGTGTGTTTGTTTTTTTAGCAACGTGCTTGTTGAGCACTTCATGGAGTCACTACATTTTTGGTGATTCTAATTATGGCCTGAATATTACATTTGTGTATCGAAGTACCGAAGTGCTAAGCACATTCAGATCATGTACTTGCCAGCCACGAGATAGCAGTGTTACGTTCATGTGTATTTATTCGGTTGCTGTTTTCCCCTCCCTATTCATTATCTTTAGGAGTACGAATATGGCTGTTCTAAGGCCTTGTTGGTTCCACCTGTGGTCTTTCTGATGCTGCCCTCATTCAACCTTATATCCCAGCCTGTTAGCTTAGCCTTGTTAACAGTCTGTGGTCTGTTGCCACTGTGGCCATTGGCCACTTATTGTGTTTCAGCAGCCTTGTCCTATCGTGGCCATATTAGGCCTTGTGTTTTGGCTAAGATGTATTCATGCTTTGTTCGTTCCTGTAGGTAGCTGGTCGGGGTGAGCGGCCACTCAGTTGCGGGTGAGCGGCCACCCTGTTTTCCTGTTTTTGTGGAGCTGGTGAGCTAGGCATACCGATTGTATTTCTGTTGATCTTTTGAAAGATCGAAAGATTATTTTGTATAAGGTCCCTGACCTATTTTGGGCTTGATATACATTTGTTGTACCAATAAATCTTTCGTTTACATCTTTAAACCCAGTGTCTATACTATTTAGTAACTTTATGTTACCCCACTTTCCCCAAGACCAGAGGGTCGTAACAAGAATTATAATTGAATGTTGCCATTATCTCAGTTATTCTGCTGATCTTATGATGAATATAATACAGAATATTTATTCATTGGTGACACATTCCAATTAAATTGATACATTGCAAATAAAAAGTGTGCATTTTAAGTTTAAAAAATAAATATTATTTTGTATGTATGTATGTATGTATACGCACGTGTGTGTGTATGTGTGTGTGTGTGTGTGTGTGTGTGTGTGTGTGTGTGTGTGTGTGTGTGTGTGTGTGTGTGTGTGTGTGTGTGTGTGTGTGTGTGTGTGTGTGTGTGTATGTGTGTCAATGTTGATCAAGCGCTGAATGAGTTAAAACGTTAAAAATATAACTAATTCCTATAACTGACATATTCTCTAAAATAAAAACTTGCATTGTGACTTGCATGAGTTTCATTCGCATACAAAAACGACGGTTACTTTGTGTGATACTAGTCTACGGTCAAAATAACAACATACCAACATGTGCGCGAGCTCAGCCAGTCACGTGTGTGGAAATGCCTCACCAAAAACAAGAGGATAAAAAAATAAAATAATAATAATCAAGCTGGCCAATCCGTAGCGCGGGATTTGGGTAGCAACAGGATGAGCTTCTTCCAATGATAGAGGAGCAGTAGGCGGTTCCACATTCCACCCATCAGTCCGTGTTAGTGTGGCTTTCAGTGTTTACTTCCGTCAATATTTCCTCGGAAAAGAGAAATTATCGATTAACGACGCAAAGGTAAGCCCGCCAACTCAAGGTATGTTTTAAACCTAGGGTATTCCTTAATTTACCTCATCATATTTAACATAATCTCATTGGTTAGATGATTTATATCAAAATAAATGTCAATGCAGTTGAGAAATGTATAAATGCATTATATTGCCATAGGTTTTGTCCTCTCTAAACGATGTAGGCTTCTGTACAAATATGTAGAGAAATAAAATTGTTCGTCTACAACGTGGCAAACTTTAGACGAACAATGCACCGATATGTGTCAATACATGTACACCCGAATGTATCCATATCTACACAACATCATCTACACAACATCCAGGCGTTGCAACAATAGATCAAATCATTGATAGTTAATACAGCTGCGATTAAAAATCCAGCTTGTCACTTATAGATAAGGCAAAAAACCCATTGGTTCATTGTCCTCCATCCTCCTCAGGTTCTCCTTCCACCATCCCAAGCCCTCCCTCCAGAAGATGCCTTTCCTAGGTCAGGACTGGAGGTCGCCCGGGTGGTGCTGGAGGAAGGCGGAGGGCGGCTGGCAGAGGACTGTGGCGTTTGGAGACCACCCCAACGAGATCGACATGTAAGAACAGATCCTCCCTTCTCTGACACAATTTATTTTCAATCTTGAACTATTTTTTTTTTACCCATGCCCTATTCTTTTCCAAAGATTCTTTGTAGAATGCTTAATGCATGTTTTTAGTGGATTGTGGTGGCCACCGCATAATAATACATGTTTCTTGTAGTAAACACACGAGGTGTCATTGTTACTGTAATTAATACATTTCCTTGCTAATAGTATTGCTTTTATTTAACTAGGTTGTTATCCCAAGAAATGCATAAGCTGTCTTATTGCAGAAGTGGATAGATAGAACTCTATTGAATGGCGACTGATGTTGTTGATCACAGACGTGTTGCCTGTGGGGTATTCCACGAACGGAGGTTTAACAAACACTGAGTTAACGCTGAACTCTAGGTTGATTGACCCTGTGTCGACTAACCCAGAGTTTTCGGTTCCACGGCACACAGGTTATGCATTAGTTCAATCAACTCGGGGTTGGTTAACACAGGGTTGTGCGCGTCCACGCCAAACCTAAAAAGACGTGATGTATGGATCATGGAAACCCTTATCGAAATGGCGAAACGGGCCGCTTATTTCAATGAAATGGAACTCCAGGTTCTCCTGGAGAGCTATGACGAGGAGAAGGACATTATCACAAGAAAAATGGAACGCTAATGCCTCTGCACCCGGAGAACCAATAGCCTGGCAGCGGATCGCTGACCGCGCAAATGCGTTAGTTACATGTCAAAAGCATGATCCTTAATATTTGAGCCATGAATCTATAAATATCCCAGTTAAGCATTCTTAACGTTCCTACAACATAACCCTTTTCTTCTAAAAAAATATGTACTCAGATGGCTTCCAAGCGGTCAGTGGATCAAGTATAAAAATGAAGGGAAAAAATCATACAAACTTGTAAGCTTTTCCCACCATCGTATTGGTATAAATTTAAATAAGCCATTTTTTTTAAGCCAATCGTGAAAAGGCCGAGAGTCGGCAGACTGGATCTGGCCCTCAAATTGTCTTGACCCCGGTGGAGGAGCTGTTAATAAACATAAATTCAGGGCGCCCTGGCATGGAGGGGCTACCCGTAGGTACCTCCTCAGATAGTCAGGGGCCATGTGAGGGTATCCCACTGGTCGAATGTAGGTTTTTGTGTTTTGTTGTGTATTTTAGATTTTGTTTGCCTTCGAAGTAATACATGCATACTGTGTGCGTGCCACAGCGCATATGTACCAAATGTTGTTTTTTTTGGTAACTGGGTCGAACCCAAACGCTAATGAGAGTTATTTTTGAGAGGCATGGAGAGAAATGCTATGCTTACAGCTAAGACAAGGGTTAAGTAATAAGTATTGGAATAAGATTTAATGGTCTGTCACATGCGAGATAGCAGAGTAAAATAAACTCTTCAGTGTATCAAATAATAAATGCATTGATATTGTTTTGTATATAGCGTATATGCTAAAGCATACATATAAAGGCAATGCAGGCTGTTATCTTTGATAACATGGGTATCAATTAGGCCTATTGTTGTTGCCTATTTTGGCCTGTTTCTATTTCATTAATAGCTCAGAAATCTGCACCTCCCTTGGAGTTTGAATTGCAATTCAATTCCATCGACAGGTAGAGATTAAACTGTCTAATATAGCTTTCTAATGGCACCTCACAAAGATAAGCGAACACAGCACCTAGTGTGTTGAGCTGTTGTGATGATTCTCGCAGCTTTAAGGTTCTAGTGGAAAGGGGAAGCCTCTGTACCAGCCCCTGATGGCTGCTCCAGGTACACAGGGACGCTATAGTCAATTAACTGTTCCTTATCGTGCCACATTGCCCTGTCATCACCACTCCATCTTCTGCATAAAGAGACGCACAATGCCAATGGTGTGTAACGTCATCTACGTGTGACATCATGATTGGGCTACAGTCCAAACAGCTTCCCGGTCGGAGCAGCGGGATCAAGAGAAAGAGGCTTCACATGGCAGGAGCTTCTCTCCAGAACCCACTGGTGATGGTTAATAGTGTGTACCCTCTGGTACAATAGGAAGCACAGATATTTACTGCAGCTCTTTCGAAATGAGCTGCTCCGTATCAAAGTTGTCGTTAGGTTTCAGTGATTAAAGCAACAAGTGATTGGTTTATTTCTAATCATGGCTAATGATGATCAGTTTTCCCACCAATGGCTTAAAAAAGAATGGAGAACAGGAATATTACATAGATATTGTTACACACTAGGGCTGTAACGATACACAAACTCACGATTCGGTTTGTATCACGATTTTTGACCCACGGTTCGATACATCCCACGATTTTTTGAAATTTAAAAAGCATTTTATTTAAACAACACTTATATACCAATTAACTTAATGTAACATTTAATAACAAATAATTTGGAACACTGAACAGATTTGAACAGAAAGAATACTATTAAAGTATAGCTAAATGAATAAAGAAATAACGTGTGGGAGGATGCTTTTTTTCAACTGTTTGGTTGGTTTAGTCAAATATCCTTATTAGCACTTCTTATTAGGCTATGTAGCTTAAATAATGACATAATCAGGCCGTATAGAATGCAACATGTTTAATAGCCTAACTTTCAATAGATGGAGAAAAACCTGAATGTCATGAACGTCGCAATAACGAGGCGTTACGAGTAGCATATGTGTGTGCGCCAGAATGGCAATGTGCGTATGCGTGTGTGAGTGACGTCAGCGAGTGAGTGGACGAGCGAGGAGAGCGAGCGGTAGCGCGTGTGTCTGGTGAAGAAGCGATCGAGTCCGGTAGAATAAAGTACCCATCCTGTCAATAATCGGTGGCCGCTTCATTCCGACCTATAAGCAGACAAACTGCCAGTCAAATCACACAAAACACTAGAGACAGGATCACACAGGCCCCCTCTGGATAAATGTCGTTCATATAGCATATGAGGACTTCGACGGCTGTGGAGAAATGCGATCCTCCGTAGCCACGGAGGATTGCAGTCGCATACTTACGGCATCGATAGGAGGGGGCGCTGTCAGCAGACTATTATCTAGACAAATTATTAGCAAATTTCAATCTGACAATTTGACCGCAGAGTTAGAAAGGGCGTATCGCGCTTCTGCCTTCTCACACCGCGAGACAGTATCGTGGCTTTGAGTATCGCGATTTTCGGTTTGATACGCGTATCGTTACAGCCCTATTACACACTATTGTGGGTCTCTTTATGCAGGAGATAGTCTGATGGTCAGGTGGCACGATGAGGATCAGTATGTTAACCGTGGACCACAGAGTACTCTTCCTGCTTGTATTTTTTTATGAAGCCTAGTTAACTGGAATCTAGTCAATGTCATCTATACCAGCATTATTTCAAAGTGGCAATCTCAAAGATCACATTTCAATATTGTTCTTAAAATTGTGTATCTGCTATCCTCTCAAGGTTTAAGCCCACATTAAATCTTATGCCATTGCATTCCGAACGTTCAACGACACATTCTCTTTTTGAGTTTGGGTTTCTTTCTCCCTCACTCTTTCCTTCTCTCTCTTTCCTGCTCTCTATTTTCTCTCCCCTTTATCTCTCTTTGGTTGTCATGTTTTTTAGGGATGCACCGAAATGAAAATTCTTGGCCGAAAGCCGAAACCGAATACCGAATGTTGCTTTTGCTGTTTTTCATTCAGTTTGCTTTAATTTTTCACCATTGCATAAATCAAACAATTAAATGTCCTTTATTAACTTTTTTGTCTTGCTTTTCAATAAAATATCAATTACAAATTTGATACAAAATATTTATTTAATACTGAACGTTTTCTAACATTCCAGTAGACCTTATAGCAAGAATTTAAGAACAATGCGCCTTTAAATAAATGAGTAAAACAATATATATATATATATATATATATATATATATATATATTGTAATGGCTAAAACTTGTCATTTGTTTTACCACTTCTTGTGAGTTCCGGTGTTTGCTTTGTTGAACGCGTGAAAATAGAGTCCATGAGACGTGGCTATAATGAACTTCACTTTGTTTATTTCTAACATCAGATGTAAATTAAAGCATTGAAGTTTTGTCTTTGTTTCTTTGCTTGTTGGTTCAGCTCAGTTGTGTTTCCTCGCCACGGTCCCGTCAGGTTCAGGACAGGTTCACGTCATGTTCACGTTCTGCTCACGGTCAATAATGGTATTCGCAGGCCGGAACTCTCCACTCTCCTTGGCCTGGCACACCTTTATGCTATAGTCAACTAGTGCCTGACCTATAGGGGGCACACACTCAGAAACAAATTATAATTTGGGACAATTCAATACAAATAAGATCACTAATAATAATTTTGTCACACAAACTAAAATATCAAACTGAATACTCGAAAAAGGTCTCAAATCGCTCCTACACACCGGCCCCTAATAGTGTGCATGGGCAACTATTTCAACACTCAAATCATAAAGGAGCCTATATTCATTGTAGTTTACTGTTACCATTAACTCAAATCATATCATGAGTAGGTACTACTTATCTCTGGCCGATGACTTTGTGGTCATCTTTTCTGCTCCTTCCAGAAGCAGACAGAGCTTGGTTATTGGCCTCTCAAACACGCCAGTCTTTGTAATAATTTTCACTGTCCTCACCAAACCTCTGGAATCTGGTTTGACTTCTATTATTCTTCCAAGGTTCCAAGACCCACGAGGGGCTGAACTGTCCACTACCATCACAATTCAAGTACCACACGACAGCTCTTTTTAACTTATTCCAACTTGAAAAGTATTCAAGCAACTGTCATGTCGGATTATTCTGCGTCTTAATCACAGTACTTTACACTGCTGTGCATCTCTTGACCTCAAGGTCATCGTGTGAGAGTGGCATGGCTTCTAATGGGTTCTGTGGCCACTCATCTTCTGATTTCCACAGGAACTCTGGTCCGTGGATCCACTTTCTGCATTTGATGAATGTGTCTGCACTCATTCCTCTAGATGCTAAATCAGCTGGATTCAGCTTTGTTCCAATGAATTTCCACTGTGTGACATCAGTGTTCTCTCTAATGACAGAGATTCCATTGGCTACGAATGTGCGGAATCTTGTGTGTTCATTTGCAATGTACTTTAACACTGTCTGACTGTCTGTCCAGAATGTTGAGCTGTTGAGTGTGATGTCTAGTTCTTTTCTGAGCATTTTGTCTACTCCAACAGCCAAGACAGCCGCCACAAGCTCCAGGCGTGGTATTGTCGTCTGCTTCAAAGGTGCTACTCTGGCCTTGCCAAGCATGAAAGCTACAGTCACAGTGTGTTTTCCCTCTGTCAGTCTTATATAGCTTACTGTTCCATATGCGAAGTCACTAGCATCTGAGAAGTGATGGAGTTCAGCCTGTGTGGACCTTCCGATTCCATCTGGTTTCACAGAGCGAGCCACTCTGAAGTGTTCCAATTCGTCAAGACCGGTCAGCCATTTCCTCCACTTCTCTGATGCAGCCTGTGGTACTTCCTGGTCCCAGCTGCACTTGTTTCTGCAAAGATCCTGAAGAAGCAACTTAGCAGGTAGAGTTAGAGGAGACAGGAAACCAAGCGGGTCATAGATAGAACTGACCATTGACAGAATGTTTCTTCTGGTGTGCGTCTTATGTTTCACAGAGATGTTAAACTTGAATGTGTCAACTTCTACACACCATAACAACCCTAGGGCTCTTTCTGTAGGGAGTTTGTCCCTGTCCAAATCAAGTTCTTTCATTTCAGTCGCTCGGTCTTCTTTGGGGATATGAGACAGTACAGTGCGACTGTTACTCAACCATTTGGTTAGATGGAATCCTCCCTTGTGGCAAACACAGTAAGGTCTCTCACCAGGTCGACGGCTTCATTTTCTGTTTCAAGAGACTTGCCGTCTTCTCTTTCAAGTTCAGCTTGTGACACCACCTCAGCATGTCCATTGCTGATCACATCCTCCATAAACTCTGTGTACTCATTTCTGAATGTTTCAATTCTTTTGAACTTCCTTTTCAGGCCTATTAGGCGCTGCTCTGCAACCTGATAGTTGTTGGGCATGACAGGTCTTTCTTTCCGGAAAGGTAAGTCTAGGCTGTAATGTCCATCTTTGATCGTGATTGACTGCTCTGCAATTTTGATAAATCATTTATCCTCTATTGACATTTCTTTGTCATCTAATTTCTCATTGAAGTCATGATTGTACTGTTGTACAATCAAATCTTCCAGCTTTGCAACTGATGTTCTGTTGACAGTAACTTTCTGATGCCCACTGCTGTCTGTCACGACACTGTCATCTAGAGGACCATTAACAACCCATCCCAATAGGGTCTTCACAGCATATGGCCCATTTTCACGACTATTTATTATTTCCCATGGTTCAATTGCTTTGGGAGCATTGTTGCCAATCAACAGCTCCACTTCAGCCTTGATTTTCGGGATCTGGATCTCACTCAAGTAAGGCCACCTAGCTAGCTCTTCTGTCTTTAGAATGCTGTCGGTGTCTACAGGCATACTCTTTTGTGTGTACACCTCAGGGAGTGCAATAAAGTTGTTTTCGTTCAACGCACTAACCTCTATTCCATTTGCCATGTAGGTAATCACAGATTGTTCTTGGTTCATTGTCCTTAAGAGGATGTTGGTCCTTTGTCCTCTGATGTTCAGCTTGTTCAGGAGATTTTCTGTGCAAAAAGTAGCAGAGCTGCCAGGATCTAGAAAGGCATAGGTGTTAATAATCGTACTACCTCTTGTGCTTTTTACTTGAACAGGTACAATGGACAAAGTGCAATTCTGTACATTACCGGCCCCAGTATGTTCATCAGCTTTGACAGACACCTGCAGGCTCTTCAGTGTGGTCTCTTTGATATGCAAGGCACTTGGATGCTGCTTGTTGCAGATGTTGCACTGGAGACGTTTCCCACAGTCCTTGCTGATGTGTCCAGCCTTTGCCAGACATCCAAAGCAGACTCCATTCTGCATTACAAATTCAATTTTCTCTTCATGTGGTCTTGAATCAAACTGAACACATGTCATGAGCTCATGCTTACCATTGCAGAAGAGACATGCTTTATCTGGCACCATGTTTTGGTTTGCTCTGGGTTGGTCTCGTGTCATGGTTTCCTCTGACGTCCGCTGAATCGGCTTCACATCAACTTGTGTAGCAAAACCTCCTTTAGGATGTGGCTTCACTCGGGGTCTGGATATGACCCTGCTGGAGCTAGGCTCCTGAATGTCACCAAAAACTGGATCTGAGACAATGGAAGCTTGTTTTTCAATGAAGGATACCAGGTCAGCCATTCTCACTCTGATATCGCGTTGTTGTATTTCGCAAGCCTTTGAGCGCCATCTTTCTCTTAACTTATATGGTAATATGAAAATGATTTTTCTCATGTCAGAAATTGTGTCTAACTCCTCCATGTGCTGAAGTTGTTCCATGGCATTGCAGCAACTTCTCAAAAACAATGCAAAGTCCTGCAAAGCTCTTGGTTCCTCCAATTTGACCACTGGCCATGCAAGGGCCTTTTCAATGTAGGCACACGAGATTCTGTAGGCATTTCCAAAATGCTCTTTAAGCAATTGCCTCGCTTTTATATAGCCTCTATTTGCATCCATGAATTGACAACTTTTGACAAGCTGCTGAGCTTGTCCTTTTGTATACTGGATGATAAATTGTAGTCTGTCTTGGTTGTTGTCTGTTCTGCTTTCAATGATGTGTTCAAAGGAATGAAAAAAGGAATTGTGCTGTAAAATATTACCATCAAAAACTGCAAGATCTCCTTTTGGCAAAGTATGTAACAATTGTTGTTTCACTAGGAGACTTGTCAACTGATTTTGCTTTTCCAGAATTTTGGTAAGATTGTCAGGTACCTGTCCTCCCTGTGGAACTGAAAAGCTCTCTAAAGACATATTCTGGAGAGCGTGGCTCTGGTCATGCACTGGTCTAGCAGTACTGAAAGACGGTGTAAGAGATGGCATTCTAGGTATTCTAGGTGTTCTAGGTATTCTAGGTGTTCTGGCTGTTGTGGTCAAAACAGGGAATTGCACATGAACCCCATCTTTAGGCCTTGTATCTCTTACAGTCTGTTCAGCAATTGGCTCAGAAATCTTTTCAATATTTTCCTCATAATACGAATTCATTGCATTAAATTCTGTATGGTTTAATGCATCGAATGTTGTATCAACAGCTTGTGCTTCAGCATTTCTGAGATATTGGCTGTAGTTGCAGACAATTCAGCTTGTAAGTCATGAACCTCCATTCTCTTTCTGCTGAGCTCCTTTCTCTTTCTCATTTCATCTTCCTCCTTTCTCAGTTCATCTTGCTCATCCTCTAACGCATGCTTTTTCTGTAAAGCTGCAGCCTTAACGAGTAGTGCTTCTCTGTCTGCCTCTGCACGGATGCGCACAGATGTCGTGGATGAAACAGAGCTAGTGCTTCTCAAGGACAGCCTATCTTCCTCAGTAGGCCCGACACTGATATCAGGATTACTTTCCAATCCAGTATAGGAAACGGTAACTTCATGCAAACGATTTTCAATTGAATCTATCCACCTCGTGACGTTGGCTAAAAAGGTGGTTATCGGCTCAAGCCTCGGTGCATACCAGGACTTAGTATCCTCATTTCGATCTTCCTCTTTTAACATTTCTTGGTATGAATCCTGAAGAGATTTGTATTCCTCTAACATGTTATTAAACATAACCATATTACTTTTCACTTCATTAAAACTTGTTTCGTCATTCATCAAAGTATTTACAATGTTCATTCGTCTCGTCAAATGAGACAATTTGCCCGACCTCGATGAACGCAATCTGGCTGCTTCATTGAGGTTTTCTTCAGGTAGGCCCAAACTGGCCTCCTTCACGGGATCCCTCATCTTATATCAATACAATTTTCATTCGTTCTCACAAAAACTGTTCTTCAACTTCATCAAACCCAGAATTTCAACAAAAAGCCTTTCTATCGTGCTCGGTATGCGTAAATTGCGTTTGTCCATGCACGATATGGCTTCAATTCCCCGACGTTAAGTCAAACTATAAACATCGGGTTTCTAACCAAAATTACTTGTGTTTCTTGGGTTCAAAAGGTGCACAAAAAAGGTGCACAAAAGTATAGTCCATCCATAGTACATTGCATTCAAATGGGAAGCGTACATACCTCCGATCAAGTTAATTGATTGGTTTGTTTGTTGCGCATGGCGCGCTGCTGCTTCTCAGTGAAAAGTTCGTAGTAATCCAAGGGTTGGCTTGTTCCAAGGGTAATCCAATTATATCCAGTAATGATCCATCAAAAGGTCCAAAGTTGCGTTATTATTGACTATTGTAATGGCTAAAACTTGTCATTTGTTTTACCACTTCTTGTGAGTTCCGGTGTTTGCTTTGTTGAACGCGTGAAAATAGAGTCCATGAGACGTGGTTATAATGAACTTGACTTTGTTTATTTCTAACATCAGATGTAAATTAAAGCATTGAAGTTTTGTCTTTGTTTCTTTGTTTGTTGGTTCAGTTCAGTTGTGTTTCCTCGCCACGGTCCCGTCAGGTTCAGGACAGGTTCACGTCATGTTCACGTTCTGCTCACGGTCAATAATGGTATTCGCAGGCCGGAACTCTCCACTCTCCTTGGCCTGGCACACCTTTATGCTATAGTCAACTAGTGCCTGACCTATAGGGGGCACACACTCAGAAACAAATTACAATTTCCTAATTTGGGACAATTCAATACAAATAAGATCACTAATAATAATTTTGTCACACAAACTAAAATATCAAACTGAATACTCGAAAAAGGTCTCAAATGGCTCCTACATATATATATCTTTTTTTTTTTATCAAAAATTAAGATGTTCAGTGTATTTTTTCAGCCTTTTTACCTCTTCGGCCGAAAGCTATTCGGTGCATCCCTAATGTTTTTATTTGTGTGTCTGTGTGTGTGTAAACATGCGACTGCTAATGTGTGACATGGATAAAGACAGAGGGATTACAGTGGTTCTCATTCATCCCATCCATGTTACTGTACTAGGCCCAATCTGACCCGCAAAGCCAGCCTGGCTGGTCCAACCCAACCCCCAGTCCTCCAATCTGAATGTGGTGTATCAGTGAACTAGGCTGGATTATAGATATAATACATTTCAGACATAAGTAGCATTTCTCTTTGTGTTAAACCACAAACTTGCACATAACCTAAAATAACTATGTATGATTATGTGATCATTAAGTGAACCTCTCCTTTTGGCCACATTTATTTCATTTGAACCTTTTGGGCCTCTGGCGGCCATGTTGTTTTGTCAATCGACTGTCCCTTGAGCAGTTAGAACCTTCGTCCCCAAAAGTCCCAAAATTGGTCCCGTTGATATCAAACATCCCTTCTAGGAACGATGTCAGTTTTAGTCACAAGCCACGGCCATTTTGATGCCTTACCCTGATTGTCTTATTCTGTCTTACTCAGAATTTTGTCATAACAACTTTAGTATTGGACAAAAGGTCATAGGAGTCCATCTTGATCCCCATTTAAGTCTATCCACGTTTTTAAGCCACACACATTTCCGTGCTGATAGACTCCTGGGGGCTTTATTGCAGTGTACAGACTTCCCTTCTTGTAAGAAGGAAGATATTAACCCACAGATGGTACTGACCAAAGGATATTAACTAAGTAAAACTACTAGGATCCTTGTGGTCTTTATTTATTTCACAAAATAATGACAGAACATTGATCCAGACTGAGGGCATAGGTTTCTGAGGCAAAGTGGTTTACCATGAGGAGAACCTTGGACACAAAGGCTTCATGACTATAGGTCAAAGTGGTCAGGTTTGCTATAGTGCCACCATTGGGACAGTGTACATTTATTTTTTTGGTAATCTTTAGTCACCCAAGTTTCATAGAAAGCGACCGGTTTTGGCGGAATAGGTATTTCTGGCGGAATCATCATACAAACACTAACAAACACAACAGGGGACCTCACATACTGTGCTTGGCCCCTTAATAGGCAATAATATGCATTGCATGCGTAATAGATCATTGATATTTCTGTCCATTGTGTTGATGGGTTGGTTGGAGTGATCGGTCAGGTGCTCAATGAGACATGGGAGTCCCATTAAGACGAAACGGTCAGGCCCCCTTTGATCTCTCCATCAACGCTCGTTAGTGAATGCCTCTGAATGAAGTAGCCCCTCCTGATGCGACCCTTACTGACTTCAATCTCCCTTTCGGACTAAACCCATAGATGCAAACAGGCAGCATCCAGGTCTTTTCCTCTTGCATTATTGATAGTGTTTGTGAATACATTACATTGCATTTTATTGAGTTTGATTTTATTTAATATGGTACTGTAGCGTTGCTCTGGGTGGGACGTCCATCTAACGGAGGGGTTGCATCCAACACAAGACGTTTGCAATTTGTAACAAAGCATAACCCTACCATATTGTCGTAACACAGCTCAGATGTTTAATATGTAACACTGACATCAAGCTTTTGTGATGTGTACTGCAGTTCAAATTCTGAATATTGGAGAGTTGTGTCGTTCCCCCCTTCCTCCCAGACAACCAGCTCACGTGGGCGACAAGGTGGGGTCACTTAACCGACATGGGTTCGATGCCACTACAACCAGTTGCATTTGGGTGTCTGCTCCATCTACGTGAAAATAAAACAAACTGTTTGAGGAACTAGACACCCGACACAATTCACCACTTCATGAGAAATTCTGAACAATAAGCTCTAAATATATGTCTAGTCGAGCAGTTATGTCTAGAGGCCTGGTTTGAAAACTCTTGGTAATTATGGGTTGTCTCCCCTGGCCCAGCGTCACTTTCATTGCAACAAACTATTATGTAATTGTGTCTCCCAATGGTGTGGAAATAGACTCTGTGATGTGAGCGGGGAGAACCTGTTTGTGGGAGCAGTGAGTGAGCCAGCCAATCAGAAGACGCTGAAGGAAATCTGCAACCACAACACCAAATCCCAATGTGAGTGAAGGCGTAACAAGAAACGGATGTGTCCACACGTCTGCGCTTTGAGTCATTTGTACAAACATGTGTTGCAGATTGTTCAAAACCGTGATTGGTATGGAAGGTAAAGTCAGAGGGTTACGTACTGGAGCACGATTTCAAGCTACTCATAGTTGACTTGAGTAATTCTATACTGTTTGGTTTTTACTGGACCCTTTTCTGTATGTATTTATAGGATGTACTATGGCACTATACAGTGTAATGTTCATGTTTCGCTATTTTATCTTTCAGTATAGGATAATATCAGCCTAAAGGAAAGCTTAAGAGTTGTTGTGTACTCCGAATGTGAGGGTGAATCTGTGTGTGACTTCTGTGTCCAGGTGACTTCAGCGACAAGTGGATCTACGTGCAGAAGGAGAGCACTAAAGAGGTGAGTGTCAGAGACTCAACATGTGTATATGCTTTGGTTGAGATCCATTGCACATGCCGTCATTTGTGTGTGTGTGTGAATGCGTTCGATGGAAGGCGTGTATTGGTTTAAATCGAGGTAGGTAAACCAGGCCTTTAAATGTTAATAATGCTGCATTGTATATTAGTCTACTGAGAAATGTTCTGTATTGGTGGATATTTAACAATTAATTGTTTAGTATATACTAAACATGAACACTCCAAAACTAAACACGATAAGACTTTTTGCCAGGATTTATTTGTTTTTAAACACTTGCAAAGTGGGACATTTTGCGATGAAAACAATATCCCGAGTTTGAGATCTCAATCATGGGTTATGCCCAATATCCCGAGATAGTGAACCAATCAAAATTCCCCATCTTAGGAGGTTCACGTGTAGCATATACTTAAAACACATATTTTACAAGGTTTTTCCCGCTGCTCTACTTGCTTCGTTTTGGTGCCACCACATAAGTTAAATAATGTGTTAAATTAGGCATTTGATAATAAATCAGCTCCTCCTCTTGAGTGATGCACCCTATTCACCCAATCAACTTTATCCAAAGTCAGACCCACCCAGTTCATGGTTGATCTCGACAGATGTTCATTCACAATGTTGCCTAGGCTATATGGGGTTTCAATCCATGTTCAATTAAGTAAACAACTGCAGGCTAACCATCCTTTTTTGATCAGATCACCACCTTTCTTATCACCTTGATCCACACACTTTCTGAGAACTAAAGGGAGAAAAAATCATAATGCCGTTATCATTATGCCCATTCAACAGATTATTTAATCTGTTAAATAGTCGTCAAAACACTTTATAATACGGCGTAAAATACTTTGTTTTACGCCGTTTTAGAGTTCTGGAAAAACAACTTATTTTAACTTCTAACGTCTTCAATGAATCTGAGCTGGGCCCTTTTGGCCTCCACGGCCTGGTGTTGGAGTGCATCGGTGCGTGTGGACGTTGACACCTCTGTCCCCACAGCGCCACGGCTACTGCACACTGGGAGAGGCCTTCAATCGCCTGGACTTCTCCAGCGCCATCCAAGACCTGAGGAGATTCAACTATGTAGCCAAAGTAAGCAAAAAAGTGAATCTGTAGATGTCTGGTGTTGTACGTGCTGTACGTTGTGACATCGTCACCTCGGAACCATGGAGCATTGGGATTGGTCATTGTGTAGATAGTGAGGCTTTTTTTGGTCATTGTTCATTCATTAAAGGGGACATATTATGAAAACAACACTTTTCCTGGGATTTGGGGTGTTGTTGTGGGTACATGGTGCTCCCACACGCATACAAACTTTGAAAAAAGTCTGTACATGATTTTTTCAGTGAGATACGCATTTCTGGAAGCAGCCCGCCTCCAGCTACCAAACGAGCGAGTCAGTTTCATTGCCCCCTCCTACGTAGGAAGGGGGCACATTTGAATATTACCTCCCACTTCCCCACTCCCCTCCAATCAGAGCATCGCTAAGATTTTGTGGACCAGCGGACGAGCAGCTCCGGCGGGGGGAACTCGGCGCTAGCCCTGCAGCTAAGCTCCGGGAGTACAATGCCTTTCTCTGTCGCCAAGCTTACCCCGCCGGAGCTGCCGCCGAAGCTTCGGTGGAAGTCGGGAGGAGGAGACATGGAGTAGAAAGGGATTGTACTCTCGGAGCTGAGCTGCCGGACTGCCGCTGAGCTACCCCAGCCGGAGCTGCTCGTCCGCCCGAGCTGCTAGTCCACTGGAGCTGCCACCAACTTCGGCACCAGTTCAGCTCCCGGAGTACACCGCCGGAGCTGCCGGACTGCGGCCGGATGGCTTCGACGGTGGACGGACTGTAGTCCGGCAGCTTCGGCGCGGGGAGCTCGGAGGCAGTCCGGCAGCTCAGCTCCCGGAGTACAATCCCTTTCTTCTCCATGTCGCGGTTCATGGACTTCAGAGAGTCAATGTCAAAGTTCCTTCCCCCCAATTCTTCTCAACCATGGCCGAGATATCCCCCACTACGAGTCTTTACTTGTGGAAGTACCAGAGACGTCAGACACAGTCTTTATTATTCATAATATCATCCGAGGCGCACATAGCTTTTTGCCGTGATATTAGATATATTATATAATACCCGTATGTAATATTATTATGTTATATTATATTATGTAGATAAGGAGCTCCAGGAGTCAGCAAACGGTAACAATCCCTTCTCCTCCATGCTGTGGTTCAGTCTGACAGCTCATTGGTCAATGGGCAGCAGCTCATTTGCATCAAATGAGACACCAGAAACAGCGCATTCTGAAGGGACTGAAACGGAGGGGAATAGCGGTAGACAATATCTTTTTTCCTAAAAGCTATTTCCAGCAAACTGCTTCAAAAACATGTTTTCTGGAACTCAAATACTATGTTTACTTGTTGGGAAAACACATATGTCTCCTTAAAAGTCCTTTAAAATGTGTATCATTCGAAGCAACTTGCGTTGAGGTTTCAGATTGCAACCAACTGAATACACCCCCTAACCTCCCTCTTTCCAACCACTACGGTGTCCTGTGCTAGCCTGTAATGTGTAAGGGGTACTGCACTGGCCTGCATTGTGTAAGGGGTCCTGTACTGGCCTGTACTGTGTGTATTGTTGGTTGGTACTTTCAAATTATGTCATCGTTATCAAATGACGTCAAGTGACGAGGTTCCTTGATAGATCTGTGAATGTATTTAGTCTGTTAATGTAAATTATAGGTCATCGCTTACAAGTTAAGGTCCTTTTGACATTGAACACAACATTGTTTAATACAATTCAATTAATAAAATACTTACGCTGGAAATACACTGCCATTGATTTGAATCGCACCAAGGGGAATTGTTGTATGGCTTTAGCCTGCGAATACATCCATTCAACCAATCCCCATGGGGTATCTGTGTAATGGTCAACATGGACACTGTACAAGTTGTAGGACGTAGCGGAGGTAATAGCCTATTTACGTTTCTCAACAGAACATAGTGCATCTATCGTAGTAAAAATCATTCTTACACATTTAATGATCACGGCCTGGTATGTGTATTGATCATACATCTCCATAACAGTCTGCGCTAAAAGCCAATGGTTACTTGAACATAGGTTATGTTCTGTAAGGGTCAAGCTTTGTGAGAGAGGGTGAAGTGTCTCCGACACACATCAACATGCGCCCCAGTGTGTTTTTTGATGTGCGGAGCTCCGTCTGGCCAGCGATTGATGTTGATGGTCCCAGAGAGGGTTAAGGTGCTAGGACCCTTGTAGTATAACACCAAGTTGTGAGGCGCATTTCTTCTAAAACAATCTGATAACACTCCTAAAGAACGATGGTATTAAAACATGATCACAAACGGGTCGTAGCCATTGGGACCACACGCCCCCTCCTTGCTACAACTTTTGCCCAACTTTTTTTATTGAATTCAAAGCAGTCCCCTCTGGAGCCGTCCGTTCTGTAGGGAAAAATAACCAAGTATTCACTAACCTAGGTTAAGGTTCCGTCATGTTGATTCAGGATTTTTCAGTACTACAACTCTCTTGAGTCCTCTCAATATGGCGGAGTATCGCCAACCCAAAAATCTGAGGATGCATTCTGATGAACAAGCCCTATGAAGTAGTTGTTTATGGCTTCGGCATAACATTAACTTATCTATTTTTGTCAAAGAGTTTCTCTGTGGATTGATTAGTGTGGCTTTCTGACTACAGCTTTTCCAGCTCATCGCAAAGTCCCAGCTGACCTCTCTGAGTGGTGGTGCCCAGAAAAACTACTTCAACATACTGGATAAGATCGTATGCAAGGGTAAGTGAGTGAGGGAATGAGTGAGTGAGTGACGCAGAATTATTTGTTTGGTAATGCTTCCCAAGCTGCTCTTCCCTTCTCTTGTAATTTATCATAGGCCTCTGTTTTCTCTGAATTCTGAAAGTGGGACAGTGGCCAGCAGGCATCAGTGTTGAAACATTTGAGGCCTTTCAAACCATTGAATTATACGCTGCTCTCTCAGGGCATGCTCTATGCAGCAGGTGGCGTTTGTTTCAACCCTATCCAAAACAGCGATGGCGTGACCTCTGCTTGTAACCGCGCGGCCGCTACAGTTAGATCCAGAGGCCGCCGTGTTTTGTTACTCATTCTTGCGTGTCTTTTGTGTTTGTTGTGCGACGGTGACAGTCCTGGAGGAGCACTACAACCCCCGGCTGATCAAGGAGCTGCTGCAGGACCTGAGCTGCACCGTGCACGCCCTCACCAAGGGGGTGGGCAAGTGCGTGCTGGTTGGCAGCATCAACGTCTGGCTCCTCAGGCTGGACACCATCCACCACTGGCAGCTGCAGCTCCACAACCTAGACATCCCCAAGGTATTGCCTAGCTGGGGCAAAGATCTAGAGGGTCTTTGGGGACTGCCACTTTTTTGCTTTGGATCTGAAAATCAACCTTAACCTCATCAACATTAGGCCCCTCAAGTGGTTAGTAGTAGTTTGCTTATGGGTACAAATGGTTAGGTCTAGTAATCGTACAAAATATGTACCATTAAATATGCAGCTTATAAATTGGCAATCTCTCAGGGCCTCGTATGCAAATGTGCAACCCAAGTGTCGGGAAACACTGTGCATGGGTCTGTGCCTGTTTGAAGGAATGCTGAACTTTTTCGGTTGTTGAACTATTCCTTCTCCTCCAGTGCTTGAATGGCTATGACTTTTAGTTACAAATCCATGCTTCTGTAGTCCAGCATACATAAGACATCAGAAACATTAAACTAGAGGGTGAAAGTGGAGAATGTCAACCTGGTGGGAGGTCATGGCTTGACTTTGTGTTGCATGTGAATTAACGGATTGTCTGAATGGGCTCCTGCCAGCTCACAGCTCAATCTAATCCCGTTTATGTGATCCTCATCCACGCAGAAAATGTCCAATGGCACCAAGTTCTGCGACCTGCCACTGGACACACACAACACCATCCTCTACAAGTTCTCCGACGCCTCCGACATCATCAACCTGGGACAGGCCATTCCAACTCTGCACATGCTCAGTGAGAACCGAAATCTGTGGAGGAAGCTTTGCCTCTTTCACTTCTCAGAGAGACAGGTGAGAGGAAACCGTCAGATGACCAGATGTCAGAAAGTCCATTCTACAAAGAACTCCATTTCGTGAAGCATGTCTAACGTTACTTAAAGTTAACACAATGAAATGAAGATTGACTATAAGAAGCTTATTTCCAGTCAGTCAAAAATACAAATAGTATCGAAGAAGAGTTATCGACAGGTGGCTTGTCACACTGCCCGGCTAGATATTTAATCAACTCAAATAAATCTTCTGTTCTAATAAAAAGCAAAAGACTGAAATTAATACTTTTACAGACCACTAGATGGCATATGCCCTCTTCCTCCACTGGCCCTCTCTCTGTCCACAGTTCTCCATGAATATGGTGCTGACTGAGAGTGGCAGTGTGGACTGGAAGGGCCTCTACTTCAGCCTGCAGAGGCACAACCCCCAGAGGGAGCACTACGGAGACACACTGCACTTCTGCCGGCACTGTAGCATCCTCTTCTGGAAGGTACTAGCACCTCTCAGTACGGACCCCCAGTGTTACTGTAGCCGGTGGCGGTGACAGCAGATCTACATTTACAGTTCATACTTTAAAAAACATCCAAATAGTTTTTGATGTACGGTTTGAAGGCCTCATTGAGTTTCTGTTATAGCCGTATATGACACCATTTTGTGTTTTATTGGATTTAAATATTCTCCTGTTGTGGTCATTCTAACACCTGAATGCAATTCATTTACATTTGAAACATTCACTTGATGCTTTATCCAAAGCGCCTACAATAATTAGCCTACGTTTGTCAACACAAAGGGAAACAACAATACCTGTGTTCCCCTCCAGGCCTATGCTATCACTGGTTTATAGAAACACAGTGGTCCTATGTGTTGGTTATCTTTGTTAACCAAGACATTGAGGTATCACAGCAGTCAGTGCAGCGTCTATGAATATATGTATATTCATAGACAGACCAATAACCAGTGTTATGGTCCTACCAGGACATCTCTGTGATCTGCTCATTGGAAAGCCCCATAATACGGCCTCTTTAATATTTTTTTGAGCGGCGCTAAAGTGATATGGAAGCTTTAGTTGGATTTACTTTTATTCCATAATATAGATAAACCACACACAAAACATTGATATTCAGTTCCTACAATGCACACATCCTAAGGTCTACATGTGAACACATATTTTTTTTTAAAAGCACTTATTTTGAGAGCCTCTACCCCAATTTCGTTGCACTTTGTGCAATGACAATAAAGGGATTTTGATTCTGATTAGTTCAACTTTTGAAACGGTGCTTCAAGTGTTTACGGTGAAAACACGGACAAATGCCACGTATCAGTGCTTATTGCCTATGGTTGCTAATAGCACTGTGCAAAGAAAGCTAATCCCTGATCAAGAGCTCTGGGGTAATCTGTGACCCGTTCCATAACATGACATGAGGACATGTTTATTTTGACATGGTTATACTCTCCAATCTTTACCACAAGATGATCAGCCTCCAAATGATCTTGTTATATTGCACTCCTAAATCCTGGAGGTACAATGGGTGGTGTAAACCCATTTCCTTTCAATGACCGAAATTGTCACTGTTCTTGTTCCCTTGGAATCCTCGCATGCCTGATTCCCTGCGTTCTAATTGTGGGACTCTCTGCAACCTCCCTGCCTTTCCTAACTCCTTCCCACCTCCTCCTTCTCCTCCTCCTCCTGCTCCTCCTCTTTCCCCTCCTGCTGCTCTTCCCTGGGTTTTAAAGGATCGCCACCTGGGGTTGTTCTTCAAGGTATTGCCTGTCCTATCGCACCTGTCGTCATGTGTTCAGGATGTCCCCTCATTTCACAATCTGCCATTCCTGCTGTATTTTTTTCATTACTTCTCGATGTGCTTTGAGTGTGTTGTCCTTGTAGCTGTGTCCTTGTGGATGTGGTCTGGAGAGAGCCCAGTGTCTGCAGACGGTCCCCGCAGTGTGGTACGTGACGTGGGGTCTATGTGTGTTCCAGGACTGCGGCCACCCGTGCACCGCCGCGGACCCGGAGCGCGCCCTGGTGCCCGTCTCCCCGCAGCATTTCATCGACCTCTTCAAGTTCTAAGGCCCTGTGCTCCGCTCTGAGGGCCCCGTCTACCTTCTGGGGGCCCCCGGAGGTGTGTATGTGTGATGTCTCAATACAAAGTGCTTCAGCTGGAACGAGGACACTGTTTGAGGTCATCTTTCTGTCCACTCAATGCTTTTGTTGAGTGGAAAAATGTTTAATAGTTTATATTTGCGATTTTTACACAATAATTTATGAATTAATCTTTCATTAATTCATTAATCAAAATTTTCTGAAGGAAATAATTGCATGCCCTATGCAGTTATAAGTCTCTGTTTACCTCCATTTCTTGTGTGCATTCCTGTTACAAACATTCACATCATACACTAAAAAGACAAAAATTCTAATTGATGTGTATGTTTATGCTTGCAAAACAACTTTTAATGATGCAAGCTTTTTGCAGAGATCTCGAGGTAAAATGTTATTTATGGAAATTAATTCATTCTCTTTTTTCGACTTTTGTAATATCTTTTTATCATCCACTACACGTGTTGGTACTTACCAGTTCACATTGTTAATGGGTGGTAGCTCTATTATATAGTAATACATATTTATACATGTGTGTTGTTTGTTGTTCTGGGGCTGGTCCTGTTGCTGCTGTAATCAAGGAGACGATTGAATTGAGAAAATGTAAAGAAGAGAGAATACATCTGGGTATCAATGGTTTCCAGTTAGATTCAGACTTCTCAGCCCTGTGTGTTACCCCTTTTCTGTTTTAAGGGAACACTGAATTGAATGAACATTGTAAAGGTTTATCTCAGCTGATACACTGGGTGGAGTAGTTCACCCCTCAGTGGCCTTTTCTTACTTTAAACTTCCTGAAATGTGGCTACTGTAACCTTTATTAAACTGTTGTTCTTCAACAAAGATTCTTAAATACAGTGTCCCCATTATCTCCTGGTTTGAACCGCTGGGCATGAGGTCCAGCCCCTGTCTGCTCCTCTATGTCATGAATCCAACACTGGATAAAAGTGTCTGTTAAATGACTCAATAGTAATTGTTTGTGATGAAAGCTTAGCATAATGGTAATTGTTTGGGCCAAAATGTACTTGCAACCCCCTCAGAGTTGGCAGGTTCTGTAAGCACAATTCAGAGCGAAAGCTGTGGAGAAAACTCTAATCACAGATCACGCAAAGATGGCCCTTTCTTTTTTATTTCAGATACAGTAACGTATGATAGTGGAGCGTCTGTGAACACTTTTGCCAAACAGATTGATCCAATCATGTTGATTCAAAGAAGAAGAAGATGAAGCAGAGGATGAAAGGCACATTTCAAAATAGATTGTGTTTACTATCATCTTTTCAAATCAACAATTTACCTAAATCATCATGTTACATTGGATGAGTTATAAAATAGTGATGCATATAGAACTATGATTCTTCAATATCTTACACATACACAACACTGGGATACGCTCACTATGTTGCAGTCAATCACATTTGCCGTTTCTATATAGAGCCAAATGAAAAGAAGATACTGAGATTAGTCAATAAAACAAATCAGCCATCATCATTTGATGTGTAGCTATGCAGTAGGCACAATCAGCTTTACAGCTTGTATGACCAATCTTGGTCTCAATCCAGAATCAGTCAACTTATTGTTGATTGATATTGGAGTAGTTAAATAGCATTCAGCAATCGGCTGAGATCTTCAGATGATTCGGAGTACAACCAGCAACTAACATGGATAACCTTAAATCAACCTCACAGCCACTCTATGAACCCTGACCCCTTATATCTGTAGATAGAAACTCACATAGGCCTGTTCATAATACAGTGTCAACAACAATTGTACATTTGCATAAAGCAGAAAAAAAAGCCCCAGAGCTTAGAAGACGTTGGATTTAACATTCTTTGATAGTAGACTTGAATTGCATAGAAAATACTGTTTTAATATAAATTCTACAGTAGCATCAGCTTTAAATATTCAATATAAAATAAATCCTATCCAGCAGTTATTCCTAACCAGGGGTACGGGTTTGTATTCCAGGGGGAATGCGGGAAGACTTTAAAAATGCCAATATAATAATATTAAAAAGTATAAATGCCACATGGGATTCGGTTTTTCGCGTAAAAAACCTAGTGTTAACGTTGGAAAGTGGTTTGCAACACTAAAATGATGGTTAATATTCCAAGGTTTAACATGAAGCCCATTCTGCAATCATTCGTTGCAATATATTTAAATTCCTTGCGCCGACCCTCCTATCAGTCTGTTGCTACCTAAACCACATCCAGAGAAAGCTGTCTTCACATATAATTTCACATATTAGGGCTCACTTCAGACAGACCTGACTTTATATATATTTAGGGGTAAACTATTTGAAGTAAGTTGGGAGCCACTGCTGTGAAGTATTAAAGGTGTTCCCTATACCATCACAGTTTAATCTGTACAGTAAAGTTAGACTTTTACACAGTTTCCTTCCTCTAGATCAGGGGTCTCAAATTCGCGGCCCAGGGGCCAATTGAGGCCCGCGGGATGATATTTTGTGGCCCCCTACTTGACATCAAAGTATAGTGTTAGTGCGGCCTGCGCGTTGTTGTCAAACGCACATTTTTGCAGAGTCGCTTGCCAAGCTTTTTTATCACTTGTGATAGGGGGACCAGATCTCCCTGTTTTGCCGGGACAGTCCCAATTTTGAGTTGCGTGTCCTGTGTCCTGACAGAAGCCAAAGGATGCTAAAATTTCCCGGTTTCCACAAACCGCTATGAAATGTCCCCTGTTGTCAGCGATTACATAGCCAACGTGGTCTAATTATAGCCCGATCATTAACTTAGATTGAGTCAGTTGTGCTACTTTTTTTTGTGGAATACTTGATGTGCCCCAGTTTGACCCAGACTCTACCTCCAGTGGCCCCCAGGTAAGTTGAGTTTGAGACCCCTGCTCTAGAAAGAGTTTAAATTGGCATAAACGTCTACTGCAATTTGTAACATTGCTTGCCTTACTTCAGCGTGATTGTCTATCTCTTGATCCGCACCCAGGTGGGCTGTTCAGTCTTAATGATCCTTTGTTTGTGTCAGAGGACAACTCGACAGCGCAATGCCAGCACTGCTCTGAGTCAAACGGTTGTTTGTTGTGAATTTTAAGCCTTTTGGTTAGGGGAGCGGGGATTTGATGGGTCAGAGGATGGGAGTCAGCTGTGTCTCTTTCTATTTGAAGCCCTTCCATGAGTTCTCCGACACGATCCCCCGACTCCTCCTGATGCCGGCCAGCTTCACCTTGGCCAGGGCCGTCCACCTGGCGGCAGAGGTCTCTGTGGAGTCGGACAGGTTGGCGTAGCGGGGCGAGTCCTCCTCCAGACCCAGGCCCCTCCAGGAATGCAGGCCCAACGGGAGCTCCAGGGAACGGGGTAAAGACACAGGAGTGTCCCTGGTCTTGCTCACGGCCTCCTGGACCACGTCGTCGATGGGTTTGTCGTTTCCGTCACTGAGCTGAGGTGGCTCCCAGCCCTCCATCTTTTCCAGCTTCTTGGTGGGCGTGACCTGCCGCATCGTCATGGTGATGCTCTCCCAGAAGCAGGAGCTTTTCTCTGGCTTCTTCCCCTTCTCTGTCTCCTTTTCATCCTCCTTCATTATCTTGTGAGACCTTGGAAAACATACATACATACTAAGCACCCTCTTTAAAAAAAAAACTATTTAAAACATTGACAATCTAAAAACAACAGTAACTACTAAGCTGACCACTAGAGGGAAGTATCGGTCAATAGGTGGTGATGGAACCCAGTAACAATCTCTTATAACCAAGGTTGTTACAGGAAATAAGCAAGACAACATAACACCTTTACGACAAACAAAAGACAAAGAATAAAGAATAATAAAAAAGTAAAAAAGATTGTTGCGTTAAAGTTGAATGGGTCCATAAATTATCTACATTATTGGTGAGGAAGCAAGAAAGAGAAGACCCAAGAGTGAGACCCAAATGAGTTTAGGCACAAGGTTTTGTAAGGGCTTTATTGGGGTTACGGTATAGGTCACGAGATCAGAGACCAAGACTTGGACTTTGTCCAATCGCAGCAAGCAGGGGTGTGAATTAAAACAAGACCTTGCCATAATAACTGACAGCAGGTGCTTTTGAAAGAAATTCAAAAATAAGTGTGTTGAAAGGTCATTCTGGGTACTCATATCTCAAGTAGGGATAAATAAAATAATTAAAAAGTAGTTGGTCAGGAATGGGTGTGTTAGCTTAGCTTGGTGTAGTTTAGCTGCCCCATGCTCAGAGGAATGAGATAATCCCCACAAAGAGAACCATTGTTAGTCAGATTGTACAGTGTGGAATGATTAATCATGAGTTTCCTTTCCTTTACATACACAGCAGGAACCTCCAAGGTTAGGAATGTCCATAAGAAATAAATACACAGTTTATTCTCCATGTAAAGTTCCGTAATTGGTGGGTCATTTTTGTTTGCCTCTCAAAATGTGAACCCTAATAACAACCCCTTGAACAGTGAAGGATTTAAAATAAGATGAGAATTCAACGCTGTGAATGCTGCCATTATTGAGAAACGGACACAAAGTGTTTATTTTGAGGAAAAGCTGACGATATTCAGTAAAGCTTAACAGACAGTGAAATGTACATTCATATCAAAAGGCCTCGACAGAGCTTGTTAGTTATTTGCTAGCTGTATTGCTGTCACTCAACCTTTATTATCCTTGAACTTACCCTCTCCGGTCAGACAGTTTGATCCCGGTTAATAGGAAATGCTCATCGTCCTTGAAGGAAAACATCTTCTTCTCTCGCTTCTCCTTCTTGGACTTTGTCTTCTTCACCTTAGCTTCCTGGTAGATAAAAAAAGAATGAATAATTACATCTTATTGTTAGTATGATGAAGCTTATTCTCTCTCTCTCTCTCTCTCTCTCTCTCTCTCTCTCTCTCTCTCTCTCTCTCTCTCTCTCTCTCTCTCTCTCTCTCTCTCTCTCTCTCTCTCTCAATATGCTCCCCCCCTCCTAAATTAGGCTGATTTAATTAACTAACTAAAGATATCCTGTTATGAACCAATATTAAACTCCTTATGTTTTATGACCACTATATATATATATATATATATATATATATATATATATATGATTCTATCTAATGAAACATGCTTGGCAGACCCATAAGCATAGGAACCTGGAAGAGTGAGGAGTTCAGATGAAGCAACAGAATTCAAAAATCCCTAATCTATGTTTGGCGTGTTGAGCAAGACCAAATATACCCACTCTGTTGATTAAAAACAGGGTACTGTTTGTTCAATGCCCTATCTAAAATAGTTGCCAAGTCCACTCATTGCGTTCACACGGGCACATTTCATCCTCTCCTTCCCCCTGAAGCACGTCCTTCATTCCGAAGTGGTTTCTTGTTGCTCTCCACAGTCTCCTGGTATTGAAGGGGAGCTGGGGAGTCCATAGAGATAGGGCGCAGTGCGAGGCGAGTGGGACGTTGAAAAGGCAGAGACTGCCGGTACGCCTCTGTCTCCGCTTGGCGGTGAGGTACATTCCAGAGTAATTCCCTTCCACTTTCACTAAATTCTCCTGTCATGCCAGAATTCTTCCCTCCTCCTGAGGGATTATGAAACCAACTGTTTGGCTGTTTGGGTTCGCTCCGTGCCTCGGGCCCGTAGCCAAGGTCAAGCTTAAAGGTCACAGAGGTCCATCCCCCTCCCCCCTCCTCCCATCCCTGTGTGTGTATCCTCCAGATTACCACAACGTTTGTTTACTGCTGGTTCATTGCAGGTTTTTTCAAGGGGGCTGAAGCTCTCCAATCCTCCCAACAGTTGTTACTGATCCCCCGTGCTTTCTCTCTTTCTCTCTTTCACACACACACACGCACGCACGCACGCACGCACGCACACACGCACGCTAGCACGCACGCACGCACGCACGCACGCACGCACGCACACAATGCTAACCTTATGTGTCAGATGATCCTCTAAAACCATCAGAGGAGGTGTCAAGCAGCAACAACCAATAAAAGAGAGAACACATGTTGGTGAACAAAGGCTTTCCTTCCATCAAAAAGGAAGGAACACAATGAGAACCTTCTAGGTTCACAGAGTTCGTCTCCAACCCGCAAACTCCTTCACTAGAAATGTCCGGCACAGCGAGGTGACAGACACAGATAAAAAACAAAGCACAAACACAATATCTTCATTGTGTATGTGAGTGTGTATGAAATTATCCGAGTTCAATTAGTCATAGTTAGGGCTTTGCAGAACAGAGATGCTACCGGTGTAGTGTGTGTGTGTGTGTGTGTGTGTGTGTGTGTGTGTGTGTGTGTGTGTGTGTGTGTGTGTGTCACAATTTGTTAGTATATAAATATTGCTGGTGTTGCAACATGAAACATATTTCCCCTATAATACTGAGGCCCCGTCCACACGGGAGAAAACAATCTTTTCCCCTCCATTTTCCTTTAATGCGTTTCAGGAATATCTCCTTAAAGACTGACTCATGACAAAACACATCTATCTTTAGAAACGCTGTAGTACATATTCAAGGCCACTGTGTGGTGCTGGTTCTCCACCAATTAAAGAAGAAGACAGGCGAAGAAAGCAGTTTTTAAACCTTTTAGATTGAGCAGAAAATACTTCTGAATGTAGAGCTAGTAATTACATTTACCAAGGGCCTGTATTTAAAGCTACAAAAATAATACAAATCAAATCAAACAAAACAAATTTGACGGAACCCTAACTTTCCCCTCCTGGTGTGTGTGTGTGTGGGGGGGCTATGACGTCATCGTTTGCATATCTGGCGTCCACACGAATCCGAACACCAAAACGGATTGGGCCATTTTTATCTTATCCACCCTGGGACCTAGCCTGGTCCTACCAGACCATCGTACTTCATTTAATTTGTACAGAAGGTCTGGAACTGCCCAATTGACAAACGTTCACTCACTTGGAGGCGGGTGTCTGTTGAAGTTTTAAAATGATTGGATCTGCCCAGTGCTACTCTGGATCTGCCATAATCAATCGCATAGCGTTTGGTCGTGACGTATGTCATGCGATGGGACCGGCTCCTTCACCACTAACGGAGCCAGCTTGAAAGTCAAACTTTTCCCGAACCCGGTGGGGAGAAGCGCCACAACATCTTGGCCACCAACAAAACTCAGCAAAGCTTGTTCTTGCTCCGGCTTTAATTGATCGATATTCGGCAGCGATCCCACAACAGACCGAATAGCTTCTCTCGTATCCTTCTCCATTGTCTTCCTGGTCTTCCTCTGACTACAACTGAAACTGGCGCGCAACCTCGACGTCATCGTTCTCAGCCACTCCCTCTGTTCGCTGATTGGACCGCCAAAAACTTGGCTTCTAAGGAACCCATGCATATGAAGCAGACCCAGACCTAGTACTGAAGTGAAATGAAAATTGAGCAGAAGTAGGTAGGAGGGCGGTGCCAGGCTACCTGGGACCTGGTTTCAAAATACATTGTTTTCGGCCACCAAAAACGACGGATCCTTCTGGTCGGCAGCAGGGGCGCCGAAAAGGGGGGGTAAAGGAGACGGATTCTAGGGGCCCATGATGGAGGGGGGCCCAGAGAGGCCCCTAATGATGATGAAATTATAATACAGCCCAAAATCCCTAGCGGCGCCCCTGGTCGGCAGGCCCAAACGCAAAACAAATATGTGTTTTCACCAAAAAATTGTTTCCGTGTGGACGGGGCTTGGCCCGCCTTAATGCACAGGCTTTTTTTTTATTATTATTATTCTTTTTTTTATACTGGCTCATAATAGGCCCCCCGATCGGCGTAGCCCGAAGACAATGTGATTTTTTGTTTGGGGCATACAAAGATCAGAGGCTTATTATGAGCCGAGAAAAAATGGGGCCACTAGGGAGTGCCGTGGGCACCCCCTAGTGATAGCTGGTGGATGCCCGCCCCCCAGATGTGTAAAATAATTTACATATCTTCATTGTAGGATCCCCTCTCAGGGGGCCTACGAAACCTCTAAGCCCCAGGGCCCAATGGCAGGTTAATGCAGGCCTGGACTTGGGTATAAGAGATTTCCTTCCTCTATAAATGTATTCATAAAGTTACTTTCCTCATGTTACGGCAATGCAAGTCATATAATAGAAGGGTGAATTCAAGTCTGAATGACATATCTAAATTTCAATGCACCACACCTTGGAACTAAACTATCCATTCCGAGCCGGTGCCGAGATGGAGGTCCACACATCCTCTGCACGCAAACACATATACACGCACATGCGCACGCACGCGCGCACACACACACACACACACACACACACACACACACACACACACACACACACACACACACACACACACACACACACACACACACACACACACACACACACACACACACACACACAAATAAGGTTATGAAAAAGGCTTCTGGTTTGAACAGGGGGAGCTCTATGACCTACCCACCCACACCCCAGAAGAAGAAGCTA